>NW_019384421.1:453003-463633 GCF_000671375.1 Centruroides sculpturatus | reverse complement strand
TTAAGTCATTTTATTCGACTTTACGTCTGTCCGCCACAAATATTGAAGTCGTAATATCACTAGAAAAGCGTTTAAAGCACATAAAATCATATTAAAATATATACATTTACAAGTATGTACTGTATTTACAGTACATGCATTCGTAAATTTAGATTACTTTTTTCTGTACTATATTAAAAACTAAAATTTATTTGTTTGTAAGCTTAAAATAGATCCTTATTTATCATATATTATTAAAAATGCATTAATAAATAAAATACAGAACCGGGAATGGTAATTTATGGTTTAGCCTAGTGACAAGTAGATTCGGAGACAAGTAAATTCGACTTATGTCGCCTCTCCTGGAACCAATTACCAACGTAAGGCAAGGTATACCTGTAGTTTTATTTCCTTTATTTATTTTATTGTAATGTAAATGAAAAATTAAAATTTTATAACTTCCATCATTATTATAAATTTTTTTATATTTCCAAAAAGTAGTTGTTTACGTATTTAAATTTTACTACAATTAGAAAAAATGTGTTTTAAGAATGAATAATTTTCTTGTTTTTTGACACTTTTTTACAACTTATACTGATGATTAAATTTCAGTTATGTGGTTTACATAGTTATATTAGGTGACCAAAAGAAGTTTGTGCAGTTTTCTGTAGTAGCCATCATTGTAAAAACTGCAAAAACTTTTTGGTCACCTGATAACAATTAAACAATTATAAGAAATACATATCCAAGTAAAAGTGAATCATGTAATTTTTATTATAGAATGAATTAAAATTTTAAATGAAATAATATATTTTTTAATATATATATAATTTAAGGAGTTTTTTATTTTTATTATTAATTAGTTATATCAATGTATAGGTGTGGTGAAAGAGATTTCTTAGAAAATGTAATACGAAAAGTTCTAGCAGCAAAAGATATTACTCAGAAAGAACATAAAGGGCAAGGACTTTGGGTTTGTTTAAAATTACTTCATGGAGATTTAAAGCAAGTAAGAGAAGAAAATCCTCATTTAATATCAGCTTCAACAGCTGTTGCTAGAAAAATGGGTTTTCCTGAAGTTATTCTACCTGGTATGAAATTTTTAATTATTTTTTTATATTATTGAAATATCATAGGTGAATGTTTTTAGTATTAAAATATAATTTTTATTGAAAATGAAGCTTATATTTTGATAATCAATTACACTGAGAAACAAAATGAAAGCTTTTTTTCATGCACAAATGAAAATACCTGATCCTTATAGAGCTGTTTTTGTTGTTTTCAAATATATAAATAGTTTTTCTCTATCACATCTGGTTTTTATGTGACAGCTAGTAATATATTTATTTAGACAAAACACATACACTTATTTATTTTATCTTGTCTAAAATGGTGAAATGTGGAGCTTCTGCAATGTTTGGCATTTGGAGAATCCCTCTTGTCCAACATAATCAGCAAGCATTCTTGAATTCCACTGGCCCTGATACCATACCTCTATTTCGTGATAGAGATGTCTTGATGGAAACGCTCCCTGTGTTCGTCAATGACAGCACCAACATTGTTGGGGAAGAAATCCAGATGGGAATCCAAGAAATGCATTCTGAGGGGCATATTACATCCCATATCTTTGTAAGATTGTAAGAGCCCATTCACAATTTCACAGTAATTTGGAGCTTTGTGATTATCCAAGAAATTTTGTGCAACATTTTTGAATGATTTCCATGCTGACTTTTCAACTGTCCTTAACAAGCTTTCAAATTTATCATCTTTAATTAAAGTTCTTTTTTTGTGGGCCAATGAAAACTCCAGCTTTGATTTTAGCATCAGTTACACAAGGAAATTTTTTTTTCAAATAATGAAATCCAGCATTGTTTACATTCATTGCTTTGACAAAGTTTTTGAAAAGTCCTAACTTTATATGAAGTGGAGGTAGAAAAATCATGTCATCATTGACTAATGGTGCATGAACTTTATTTCCTGGATAAAAATAAACATTTCACACTTTGGTCTTTCCTTCTTGACATAATTTTTCTTGTCTCTGCTGTTCCACTCACACAAGAAACAACAAAATTTAGTATAGCCAAGCTGCAAACCCATTAATGATTAAATGATTTTTAAATCACAACATACGATCCAATTGTACTTGTGATAATGAATTTTTTTTAAGTAAGAGTTTCATATTTTCATTGGTTTCTTTCATTTTAGTTGAATAAGCTAATGACACAGAAGGAAATTTGTTTCCATTGTGTAAAAGCACAGTCTTAAGACTAATCTTAGATGAATCAATGAAAACTCTCCATTCCATGGTAGTATATTTATGATCAAGTGCATCCATCACAGCACTAATATTAATGCAATAAATTAAATCACTTTCTTCAGAATAGTAGTCTTGAAAATCTTCTTGACGATTATGAAAGAAACACACCTTAGTTGTCTGATGAAGTAAATTCCAACCTTTCAGTCAAGAAGCTAAAAGTTTGGCCTGTTTTTTAGACATGTTCAGATCCCTAACAAGATAGTCTACAACTATGTAAAATTAGAGAGTGATAGAAAAATTTCAATCCCATGTTTGAAATCAGTACAAAAAGTTCTATTAGACACAATTTCTCTCTTCTGTGTACAAAAAATCATGTTGACCAGTATTATCAAAGTTTAATCTTATCTATCAAATTGTATATACTAGAAAATTTTGTTTAAAGTAAAATTTGAATTTTACATATATATTCTATTTTAACCTGATGATGATGATTTAAAAATTGCTGAATATGCTTGTTTTTTTATTATTTAGTAAATTGCTAGATATTACTGGTATCATTTTGTTATTTATGATTAAATCTAATTTTTTAAGTAGCAAATAGTTATTGTTATAAAAATAAAATTTTTAACATTTGTTATAATGAATAATTCTTGAAATAATGTGAAAAGAATATTATTTTATTATAGTCATTTAAAATATATTTGTACAGTACATACTTTTTATAAAAGAAATACTGGTACCTGGTAGTCCCACTAGGTATATCATCATCTGAGCTTTTTTGTCAATCTTGGTCAGAAATATCAACATTATCTTCATTTTTCTTATTTTTATCGTCAAAAGTTTTTATGTTATTTATTAATATTTTTTATCATCATCAAAATAAAAATATGTTATTAATCAAAAATTTGTTCTAGGAACCCTCATTTGTTCAATTGAGTACTGAGCAACTTTTCTCTAGAATTTGGGTTCGAGTACCAAGATATCACTGTATTGCATTCATTATTTTTATGAATGATTACTTACCTATGGTTAAAAAAAAAGCTTAATAACACATACTTAAAAATGTTTAAATAAACTTTACTAAATATGAAGATTAATCTAAAAAACCAAAACATGGTGACAGTCTTAAATGCTAATGTCTGAAAGCAACAACAATATCTGATTGAAAGGAAAGCTAGAACAAGGAGGAAAAAATTGTACTATTGGTTTTCATTGAAGTTAACCTGATGAAAGACACAAAACAAATTGAAAATTTTAATATTGTAAAATCCATGGGCAAATTTGAGATGGCTTGTATAAAAAAAATATCAAATAATGGAGTTTGCACTTAAAAACTGAAATTTTATACAGACGATTTCCCGAATTCTTGAACCATGTCAGAATGAAACCGGAAACTATGTTGTACAGAGATGTCCTCAATTTGCCAACAGTGTTAGAGAAAAACCATGTTGTAGAAGTGCCGTGCTGTACAAGAGATACCTGATTTTTTTTTTAATTTAAATTTAAAATCATTAAAATTTCATTTATTTTAATTCAGTTTAAAAAAGAGGAGAAAGAGAAGTGATAATAGATGAAATCTTATCTTTAGATTTAGAAGTTTAATAATATATTTTTTAACATTTTCAGAACATGTAAAAAGTCATATGAGAAAGAATAATGGAAAGAACATTTTTAATTTAATAATAAATTGAGTGGATTTATTAATCTGTTCTATTTTTTTTGAAGAATAAAACAATCATATTGACATAATTTTAAATAATTGTGAAAGTTTAATATTTATGTAAATATTTTATAATGACAGGTGATGTTCGAAATGATCTTTATCTCACTCTGGTACAAGGAGAGTTTTCTAAAGGAGCTAAATCATCTGATAGAAATGTAGAAGTTACTGTTAAAGTTTGCAATGAAAAAGGTCAAATAATACCTGTAAGAATATATTCAATAAAATATTCATGATTTTTTTTTATTATTTTTAATAAATTTTGATTCAAAGTATACTATCAGATTTATTTTCATACTGTATTATTTAATTCCATATTAGAGTAGATTAAGTAGCATTGATTAAGGAATTATTAATTTTATTATAACAGAATATATGTTATACTAATAGTGATATATATATATATATTTTTTTTAAATTTATAAAAGACCAGCTCATTAAATTTATTAACTATAAAAATTAAAAAAATAATTTAAAAACATCTGAAAAAGAAGTTTGATTCACAATAGGATTTAAATACATAATTCTTGAAATTAGGTATCAGCCAAACTGTTTTTTCAGACACCCAAGTAATTAAAAACTATTAAATAACTGCACAGATTATATTTTGTAATGCTAACCAAGGGAGGCATAATAACCAATTTTCTAGAAATGATAGTTTGATTTAAGCTTAACTGGACTTGTACCCTTATTACATATTAATAATACTGTATAATAGTAAATAATAATAATATTGATCATATTACAAAACTTAATATAAAATACTAACTTTGGTTAATTTATTTAAACACATTTTTTATTTCATCATTTGTTACTAATTTCTGTTTCTGATTGTCCTGATCTCTGAAAAGTTTCAGATAAATCATAATTTTATTTTAAAAATACAGTTTACATTAATAATGATAGTTTCAATTTTTATTTATAAAATATCAACTTGAAATTTTATTTTTTACATGAACTAAAATATTATGTAAGTTACATTGTAATTAAGTTTTAATGATTAAACAAATTCCTTAATTAATTAATATGCAAATTTTCATAATTTAAACTGTTATTTCAGTAATAACATATGTAAGCTTTTCTTTCCTTTATATTAATCTATACTTTTTGGCTGTTTTTTCTTTTTTATTATGTATATATATACTGTTTTTAGCCTTTACAATATATTTGTACTGTGCATCTTAAAAATCATAACATCGTGTTCATTTTTTAGTTATTCTGTATTATCACTGTTTGACTACAACATTTATTTTTATATCCTTTAGTATAAGCATGGAATTGACGTTTTTGTAACAGTCACTTTTTATTTTATTGGAGCTTTGAATTTACATTTCCATTTACTGTTGTTATAGGATTAACTATTAAATACTATAGGATAATTATCTTAATAAAGAATTCTAAGAATTTATCTTTATTAAGATAATTATTACATTTTGGATTAAAAAAAATCTATTATTAAGATTTTATAATTTACTATTAATTTTTAAATGTTAAAAAAATTTGAATTTTCTAAATATTTTGAAAAATGAAATTTTGAATTACCATTTTCCGCAATTGTATTTAATTAATTACTAAATAATTTGTCACTAGAGGGAGGAGTTAGGCACCATTTCTTATTAAATTAAATTAATATTTATTAAATAATTTAGAATATTCTGAAAGAAAAAAATCTGCCCAGAGCAGGATTCAAACCTGCATCTCCTGCATACCATACTTATATTTTACTTGCTTTGTAGAATGTACAGGCTATAGACATTTATGACACACTGTTAGTCAATGGCAGTTGAGTAAATTGGCTCCCCAAGTTTTGTTAAACACTGTCTCTGGAGTTTTGTATGGGCAAAGTGCAACTTTGTGGTACAATATCTGCAAAACTGCTTAAATGTGTCAAAATTGACCTATTTATTTGTACTGAACTCAGTGCAAAAAACTGTGCAAGACGCAATTTTCTTAGTTTTTTTGGCCGAGGTACTGNAAATGACACAGAACATAATAAGAATGGTATGAGGAGTTAAAGGAAAGTTTGTTTGTTATTAATATAGCTGATTTGTTTGGTGATCCTTTCGAAGGCAGTATAGGTACCGACAGGACTACTCACAACTACATCCCATCTATCCATCTCCGCTTAAAGACCAAACATTACACTCCTGATGCCGAAACCTCGCAGATTCTTATTGGCCACGGCAACTTCGCCTCCTACCTTTGCCGGTTCGGCAAACGAGAGGCTAACACCTGTAACTGCGACGACTTAAGCGAAGGTGATGGAAACCATCTACTCTACGACTATCCAACCTACGAACAGGAAAGGCTTCCGTTTATGGGGACCTGCCTTAATAACGGTCTCAACTGGCCCCCAAGACCGAAGGACATTTTTAACAACAAAGAGGTCTGGAACAGCCTCAAGAAATACATCAAAAACACAAAGGTGCTGTGCAACAACTATCGTACTGTGACCGTGACATAGAACTCGTCATCTACCAACCACCCCAAGGCGGAGTCGAGCCACATCATTAAAGGACATTCGAACAGCTGTTGGAATGGATCTTTCGGTGGATCGGTAACTCTGTATTAGCTTCTGGAATCCACAGGGGCTGTGTAGGCAGCCGTATCGTCTTGTATCGCCATGTATCTTACATGTTGTATAATTTAACTCGCGTATGTGTAATGTAAGTGTACCTTGTAAATATCAAATTGCGTTTTCGTTATCTCAGGTGTTGTAAATGCGGCAAAATGGCCGTGAAACTGTTTTTCTGTACCTCAAACCTATTAGTGTACTAATTATATATCATATATGTTAGTTTTAAGTCTCCTGTTGTAACACGCGCGGCGAGCGCAACACCGCCATGTATCCTTGGAACACGCCAATTGTATCTGTTTTTCCTACTTTAATCTTGTTACCCTGTAAATATAATTATGTTGACCATCTATGTACTATGTACAATATCGATGTAAAGACTATATTGTAATCACGTTATAATTAACTGTAAATATTCGTAATTGTCTGTACTCGGTTTTATTAAATGCGATGCGGGCGCCCATGGTGTCTCCCATGCCTTATTTTTACTTTCTCTTCACACTTCGACCACATGCTCTTCCTTCTTTCCTCTTCCAACAGGGCCAAGTCCGTAAACAAGAAACGGATAGCTCTCTCTTCCTTTGATCTAATGTAATGTATATTGTAACACTCTCCTTATTCTTATAATGTACAGAAGTCATTATAAGTTTGGAAAAACAGCACAATTAGGTGGCTGAAATAACATTTTAGTACAAGTCCAAACAAGAAGCTAAATGAAGGGTTTAATAAATATCTTTAACAAAGTTTTGAATATGCTTAGTTTTTCATAATAACAATTTCAAATTCTTGGTGTATTATATAGCAGATATCTTAGCAATTGAGTTTAAAATTTGTTATGTTGTTTATAACAATTGTGTTTTTATACATGAATTAAATGTTACTTCAAGTAAAAAAATTGCTAATTATAACATTTTACTTCAAATAATGTAAATATTTTGCATGTAAACTAATTATTACTAATAAAATGAAACAAATTTTCTTTAAAAAAATTATTTTTTTAAACAAAATTGTAGAAACTAAATTTTTGAATTGTATATACAGTAGAGCGTCGTTTATCCGAATCAATTGGGGACTGGAGTTGTTCGGATAACTTATTTTTCGGATAACCAATTATGTACAAAAAAATATATTAATCTATCCCGTGTTGAAATTTTTCTCCGTTGCGTGTCGCTTTGCGTTGAATTTTCGTCGATGTTAAGCCTAACGAAGACTATTGTATCGTTAAAAATTATTTTTTTATTTTGTATGAACAAAATAAATATATTGAAAAATATAAAAACAATAAAAAATTATACTTCAGAAGTTAATTTAGTATCAAAAACATAAAATATTTGAGTAGCCGAAGACATAGCCAAAGATTGAAGTGCCACAGCACTGGCGAAAATTTAAATTTGTCGACTGGAATTCCTTCGGATAACCAACCTTCGGATAAACGACGCTCTACTGTACATCTAAAAATACTTCTAAAAGTATTATAAAACTTAACTTGAAGAAAGAAATACAAGAGTTTTCTTTCATTATTGACTAAGCTAATTGTTGTCAGTTTGTTTAATTTGTGCCTTAAAGTCATTACACTACATTAATTTGGTTGAATGTTAGAACATGTTTGAGCAGTATCAGTGAAAGAAGTTTGAGGCACAAAGTAAAGCTCAAAGCCTTTTTCTATGATGATGCTTATTTTTCCAATTTATTATCATAATGACTGCTTCCTCCAGAATTTCCTGTAGTTGTAGTCTGTGTAATGTGCACTTTATTTACATGTTGAGTCTTATTGTCAAATCTGCTTCCACTATTCTTATGCCACAACTTTCAAAAGTTTCCTTTATTTAGATGTTTCTGCTGAGCTATATTTTTTCAACCTGGTTTCAACAGTCTTTTTTTTTTTTTTTTTATGGGATTTAAAGTATTTTTCAGTCATCAATAATTTCATAAGCGAATAGTTTTCATGATAACTTGTGATATATTCATGTGACAGTCACGTAGTAGCTTGCAGATTTTTCTCAGTGTCCTAGAAAATAAATATGAAAAATCTGGTGCAGATTAAGCAAAGGGTTTAAAAGTTAATAAGGGGGGATTAAATCAGGGGTATGCAGGTTTTTGTAGTAGTCTATATTTTCCTCGGAGTCACAGAGAATAAGTATGAAAACTTTTGGTGCAGATCAGGCAAAGGGTTTAGGAGTTCATAAGAGAGGGTGAAATCAGGAGGAATGGGCATCCAGGTTGATGTAATAGTCATACTTTCCTTGGTGTCTCAGAGAATAAATAATACTTCTCCTTGGAATTTTTTAAATCTAAAATTTTTGGCTTTTTTTTCCAGTAACTTATCACACAAGGAACAGTTATTGGTACAGGTTTTATTAATGGAGGAAATGCATTTAGGATCTTAATGACTCCTCTTCAGTCCTTATTTTTTACAAAAGAAATAATAGATATAAATTACATCACACATAATAATACAGATATTTTATATTAATATTTTCCCTTATTATGTATAGGTACATAAGAACCACAAAAGTAAAATGAGACATTATTTTATATTATATTATATTTTTAATCATTAGGTTTGTATTAAATCATTAATAGATTAAAATATATTGCATATTATATAAATATATAAAATAATTGTAATAGATTAAAATATATTGCAAAATGCCATGTCACGTGGTAGACAATTGATCAATGAAATGTTAAAATTTAAAAAATGAGCTATAATTTTATAAATACTCAATATTTTTAAATAAAACATTTAAAAGGACCACAAAAGATGTGGTCAGCTCTCAAAAGAGCTATTAAGTATATGCAGACTTCTTGATTTTCCTGTAGCTTGGTGTCACGAAAATCTCTCTCATAGATCTAGTGGAAAAAATGCAGAATTTGAGATTGCGTAAGACCAGAACAATCCAACAAATTTATTCAAAATTTAAGTCTTCTGTACTAATCATCGCAGAGACTATATATATTAAATTTCATCCAAATTGGTCTGTTGGTCTTGGAGATATTAATGGTCAAATTTGGCACTTTAAACATTACATATGTGGATGAGCTCTACTACAGAGCGCAGTATTACTATATACACAACATAAATATAAATTTGAATATTTTTACTGTTTTTTGAAACCATCATCATACGAGTTTGCATTAAAAAGTTTTGATGATTTTGATTTTTTTTTTTTTTTTTTATAAAATTTGTATATATAGTTTTCAATAGTATCATTGTTAAGAAAAATATTATTTAAGATAAATTAGTTTGTCTTAAAGTATAATATCTTTATTATATTTTATGTTAATATAATTCTGTGTCTTTTGGAAACTGTGAAATTATTTTAAATAAAGTCATAAATTTTTGTAGAAATATATAATATTTTTTATAAATGTTTAATATGTTCTAATTTAATGTTTTAATTTTTTAGTTTTTACAAGATACATTAGATGCACTATTTAGTATTTTGATGCAAAACTCTGATTCTGATTTATATGATAATCTAGTATTTGAAGCATTGGTATGTATCCATTTTATGTAGTAATTTTTTAATACGTTGAAATAATTATATTAAAAATGTCTAAAAATTACTTCTAATAAATATGAAATAAATTATTTCGTTTGAAGAAATTAAGACATGTTTAATTTTTGATTTATATATCTTTTGTCTATAAAAATCAATAAAGACATTTTTTCCATAAATTTAGAGACAAAAGAAGAGATTCAGTTCAGTTTTAAATTATTTTTTTAATCATTTTGTATAGGATGAATACATTTTACATACCAAATATTTTATAGATTTACAAATTGACAATAAAAATTTTAAAAATATTTTAAGACTCTTAAATACATTAAAAACAAACTTTTTGTTTTCAAAAATGTTACATTTTAATGTTTTTCCCAGTTAACAGTTTTTTTAAAGTTTAATGTTTTTTAAATATTTTTTAAATTTCATTTTTAGTTTTAGCATTCATTTTGGCTAATGATTAATAAATACCATTTAGAATATGTAAAGTGTCTTAATAAAAAGAAAAAAACATATCAAACTTTAGATAAGTAGACAAATTTTATTTGTTTTAGATAAGAAACTGTAGTCATTCCTTAATAAGTCAATTTAAT
>NW_019384421.1:448578-450793 GCF_000671375.1 Centruroides sculpturatus | reverse complement strand
GAAAAAATATATTAATTTATCCCGTGTTGAAATTTTTCTCCGTTGCGTGTCGCTTCGCGTTGAATTTTCGTCGATGTTAAGCCTAACGAAGACTATTGTATCGTTAAAAATTATTTTTTTATTTTGTACAAACAAAATAAATATATTGAAAAATATAAAAACAATAAAAAATTATACTTCAGAAGTTAATTTAGTATCAAAAACATAAAATATTTGAGTAGCCGAAGACATAGCCAAAGATTGAAGTGCCACAGCACTGGCGAAAATTTAAATTTGTCGACTGGAATTCCTTCGGATAACCAACCTTCGGATAAACGACGCTCTACTGTACATCTAAAAATACTTCTAAAAGTATTATAAAACTTAACTTGAAGAAAGAAATACAAGAGTTTTCTTTCATTATTGACTAAGCTAATTGTTGTCAGTTTGTTTAATTTGTGCCTTAAAGTCATTACACTACATTAATTTGGTTGAATGTTAGAACATGTTTGAGCAGTATCAGTGAAAGAAGTTTGAGGCACAAAGTAAAGCTCAAAGCCTTTTTCTATGATGATGCTTATTTTTCCAATTTATTATCATAATGACTGCTTCCTCCAGAATTTCCTGTAGTTGTAGTCTGTGTAATGTGCACTTTATTTACATGTTGAGTCTTATTGTCAAATCTGCTTCCACTATTCTTATGCCACAACTTTCAAAAGTTTCCTTTATTTAGATGTTTCTGCTGAGCTATATTTTTTCAACCTGGTTTCAACAGTCTTTTTTTTTTTTTTTTTATGGGATTTAAAGTATTTTTCAGTCATCAATAATTTCATAAGCGAATAGTTTTCATGATAACTTGTGATATATTCATGTGACAGTCACGTAGTAGCTTGCAGATTTTTCTCAGTGTCCTAGAAAATAAATATGAAAAATCTGGTGCAGATTAAGCAAAGGGTTTAAAAGTTAATAAGGGGGGATTAAATCAGGGGTATGCAGGTTTTTGTAGTAGTCTATATTTTCCTCGGAGTCACAGAGAATAAGTATGAAAACTTTTGGTGCAGATCAGGCAAAGGGTTTAGGAGTTCATAAGAGAGGGTGAAATCAGGAGGAATGGGCATCCAGGTTGATGTAATAGTCATACTTTCCTTGGTGTCTCAGAGAATAAATAATACTTCTCCTTGGAATTTTTTAAATCTAAAATTTTTGGCTTTTTTTTCCAGTAACTTATCACACAAGGAACAGTTATTGGTACAGGTTTTATTAATGGAGGAAATGCATTTAGGATCTTAATGACTCCTCTTCAGTCCTTATTTTTTACAAAAGAAATAATAGATATAAATTACATCACACATAATAATACAGATATTTTATATTAATATTTTCCCTTATTATGTATAGGTACATAAGAACCACAAAAGTAAAATGAGACATTATTTTATATTATATTATATTTTTAATCATTAGGTTTGTATTAAATCATTAATAGATTAAAATATATTGCATATTATATAAATATATAAAATAATTGTAATAGATTAAAATATATTGCAAAATGCCATGTCACGTGGTAGACAATTGACCAATAAAGTGTTAATATTTTAAAAATGAGCTATAATTTTATAAATACTCAATATTTTTAAATTAAACCTTTAAAAGGACCACAAAAGATGTGGTCAGCTCTCAAAAGAGCTATTAAGTATATGCAGAATGCCATGTCACGTGGTAGACAATTGATCAATGAAATGTTAAAATTTAAAAAATGAGCTATAATTTTATAAATACTCAATATTTTTAAATAAAACATTTAAAAGGACCACAAAAGATGTGGTCAGCTCTCAAAAGAGCTATTAAGTATATGCAGACTTCTTGATTTTCCTGTAGCTTGGTGTCACGAAAATCTCTCTCATAGATCTAGTGGAAAAAATGCAGAATTTGAGATTGCGTAAGACCAGAACAATCCAACAAATTTATTCAAAATTTAAGTCTTCTGTACTAATCATCGCAGAGACTATATATATTAAATTTCATCCAAATTGGTCTGTTGGTCTTGGAGATATTAATGGTCAAATTTGGCACTTTAAACATTACATATGTGGATGAGCTCTACTACAGAGCGCAGTATTACTATATACACAACATAAATATAAATTTGAATATTTTTACTGTTTTTTGAAACCATCATCATACGAGTTTGCATTAAAAAGTTTTGATGATTTTGATTTTTTTTTTTTTTTTT
>NW_019384421.1:444155-446489 GCF_000671375.1 Centruroides sculpturatus | reverse complement strand
CAACTTTTAGTTGAAAGTTTACTATTAAAACTTGCAACTTCAATTTTTTTGAAGTTGCATGTTTTGAACTGGATTTAGTGCATATAATTTTAATGGGTTAATTTTTTTACACAAATAAATATTAATGTAAGTTATATATTAAAAATACTAACTATAAAAGTATTTGGATAAATGCCCCAGGCTCCTTTCAGAGTTCAGAGTAGAGTACTCCCTACGAGCATCTCTGCCCTTCATAAAATGACTTGGTATTTAATTTTGCTGGAGTCAGAGTTGGCCTACTAAAATTATCAGGAGTTGGAGTCGAGTGTTTTTTACTGACTCCACAGCCCTGGTTTTTATTACACAAAATTTTATAATACAGTGATTTTTAGGAACATACTCATTATGGTTTATAAAAGAAATGTCTGTACATCAAAATTTGATGTATTTGAGAAAAGGTTAACTTTTAATTAGCTTATGAAAATAAAATTGTAAAAGATTTGAAACTGATTTTTATTGGAAACTTTTTACTTACACAGTGCACCAAATAAGTAATGAGACAACTAGCATTACATCCAAACTAAGAGCTTTATTTCAATTTTGCAGTTACATGGATTCAAAATAATCCCCTTGCACCTCCACACAACATTTACATTGATCATACAAGTTGTTGAAAGAATGCTGGAAGTCCTGATTGTATACCTCCTTCAGCCTGTTGGTCACAGTACGTTTGATGTCCTCAATATCACTGAAACGTTTCCCTTTTAAAGCACATTTAATTTTCAGAAATAGAAAAAAGTCTGCAGGTGTCAAATCAGGCAAATAGGGTGGGTGTTCGAGCACACAGATCTGTTTTGATGCTAAAAACTGTTTCACGGGTAGTGCAAAGAGAGCTGGTGCATTGCCATGCAGAAAAATCCAACTGTTGCTCTGAAACAGATGCGTCCTGACATGACGCATGCGAGCAAAGAGATGTTGTATGACTCTTAAGTAGTACAGTCCAGTCACTGTTAGTACTGATGTACACACAATAACGCGACTTCAGTACTAAGTAGTACTGATGAAGTCACGTTGTTCATCTTTAAGGATTCTCTTCCATTCTTAAATGCTGAAAACCAGCGGAACACTTGTGCACGACTAAGACAATCATCCCTGTAAACAAGTAGCATGTCTTAGGAAAAACAGCATCAGAAGTTTACAAATTTACAGTAAAATTTTATCACAGCTCTTTGATCCATGATACTACGTTTGACTGCCGCTACTTGCACAATGTTACTTTCACGCCTGCTGTGTGTGCACTGGCTGAGTCACCGACATGATTGAAGAATCTGCATGTTCAGCACAATCTAGCTGGTGAAATGGTAACCACATTTGGTGCATTTCTTGAAAGTATTCATAGAAAAAAAATCAGTCTCATTACTTATTTGGCACACTGTGTATTACGTCAATTCTTTTTAATGTTATATATTTANGAGTAATAAGTTTCCTGAAAAATACAGTGTAAAATTTTTCTTGGACAAAATTATAAAAATTATCTTGATGAAATACAAGACTAAATGTTGTCTATTTATTTTCTAGAATAGGTCAGACATTTTTAATTTTGAATTTGTCTTTATTAAACTCTAAATCAAAAAGATGCAGTTCAGATTTATTTCTGTTTTTGTATTTTAAATAGAGCATTCTACACTATTGATTATTTTTTTAGTAAATATAGTTCTTTTACAATATATATCTATAATGTGTGAATTTGTTCACATATAATAGACAAATAGAGGAAAAAGTGAAAAATTGTGTTAGCTCTTGTGTGATTTTTTATAAAATGATAATATTTTATACAGGTAAATGCTGAAAGCACCACTTAGTTTAATGTAATTATCTATGGAAGAAACATTTATTAATAGAAATATTTATTACAGTATTCTAAAAATGAGTAATCATCCTGGCTATAGGAATTCAAATTGAAAATAACCTTGAATAAACTTTCATCTTTTGTTGTGAAGAAGGAAAACCATCATGAATAATGTTCCTATTAATAAAAGGAGAAAACAAACTTATGATCCTCTGCATTTGTATGAGATTCTGTAAAAATAAATGTTTTACAGATTTTGAGTAATTTTCCATGACACTGTTTTTCTCTTCATTGTTTTTATCAGGCTGTGGAGTCGGAGTTGGAAAAAATATGTCAACTCTGGCTTCCGCATTTTAAATTTATTTTAGTTTTTTTTATTTAAATGAAAGAAAATTTATTATATATTTATTAATTTTTTTAAATCTTTTGTTATAATTCATTTATATTAAATACAAAATGCATCAATTTAATTTATTAAATATGTAGTATGGAATAAAAATAGTAGG
>NW_019384421.1:346950-444025 GCF_000671375.1 Centruroides sculpturatus | reverse complement strand
TTTTAATACAAATAATTTTTGGATTAATGCCCCAGGCTCCTTTCAGAGTTCAGAGTAGAGTACTCCCTACGAGCATCTCTGCCCTTCATAAAATGACTTGGTATTTAATTTTGCTGGAGTCAGAGTTGGCCTACTAAAATTATCAGGAGTTGGAGTCGAGTGTTTTTTACTGACTCCACAGCCCTGGTTTTTATTACACAAAATTTTATAATACAGTGATTTTTAGGAACATACTCATTATGGTTTATAAAAGAAATGTCTGTACATCAAAATTTGATGTATTTGAGAAAAGGTTAACTTTTAATTAGCTTATGAAAATAAAATTGTAAAAGATTTGAAACTGATTTTTATTGGAAACTTTTTACTTACACAGTGCACCAAATAAGTAATGAGACAACTAGCATTACATCCAAACTAAGAGCTTTATTTCAATTTTGCAGTTACATGGATTCAAAATAATCCCCTTGCACCTCCACACAACATTTACATTGATCATACAAGTTGTTGAAAGAATGCTGGAAGTCCTGATTGTATACCTCCTTCAGCCTGTTGGTCACAGTACGTTTGATGTCCTCAATATCACTGAAACGTTTCCCTTTTAAAGCACATTTAATTTTCAGAAATAGAAAAAAGTCTGCAGGTGTCAAATCAGGCAAATAGGGTGGGTGTTCGAGCACACAGATCTGTTTTGATGCTAAAAACTGTTTCACGGGTAGTGCAAAGAGAGCTGGTGCATTGCCATGCAGAAAAATCCAACTGTTGCTCTGAAACAGATGCGTCCTGACATGACGCATGCGAGCAAAGAGATGTTGTATGACTCTTAAGTAGTACAGTCCAGTCACTGTTAGTACTGATGTACACACAATAACGCGACTTCAGTACTAAGTAGTACTGATGAAGTCACGTTGTTCATCTTTAAGGATTCTCTTCCATTCTTAAATGCTGAAAACCAGCGGAACACTTGTGCACGACTAAGACAATCATCCCTGTAAACAAGTAGCATGTCTTAGGAAAAACAGCATCAGAAGTTTACAAATTTACAGTAAAATTTTATCACAGCTCTTTGATCCATGATACTACGTTTGACTGCCGCTACTTGCACAATGTTACTTTCACGCCTGCTGTGTGTGCACTGGCTGAGTCACCGACATGATTGAAGAATCTGCATGTTCAGCACAATCTAGCTGGTGAAATGGTAACCACATTTGGTGCATTTCTTGAAAGTATTCATAGAAAAAAAATCAGTCTCATTACTTATTTGGCACACTGTGTATTACGTCAATTCTTTTTAATGTTATATATTTAAAATTAATAATAATAGTAGTAGTAATAATTTTTAGTAGTAGTGTTCTTAAATCAATATTTGAAATTTTTTGTGGAATTTGTGAACTAATAATTAATAATAATATTGTTAAGAATGCTAATATGAATGTATATATTATATTACTATACAAAAATAAATTAAAAACAGATATAAAAATGTTATTTTTTTAATTATATAAGAATAAAAAGTAAATTAGTTGTAATTTAATATTTTATATATTAAATTATTTTTTCTCTCTTTATTAAATATTATCATTTTCTAAACAGCAAATTGATGGTGGTGTTAAAATATTATGTTGATAATGCCAACCAAAAAGAAGTTCAAGATGCATTATTGAAAGCAATGAAATCAATTGAATATATTTTTAAATTTATTGTTAGATCCAGGATATTATTTGCAGCGTAAGTAATAAATGTAATAATTTATATACATTATTAAGTTTATCAAAAAGTTCTGAGATAAAATTTTTTTAAATAAAATATATTGCTTTTTGTAGAATAAAGAAGGAAAAGTATTCTGTAAATTAAAAAAAAAATTTAATACATTTTTAGAATTTTTTTTATTGCTAATTATTTATCAACATGATTGAAACATTCTGAAAAATATATAATTCTATTAAAAAGAAAGTCATTGGTTCATGAAATAATGTTGTTTCACATTTTATCCTGTTATCAGTTGATCAATTTTATTTTTAATTTCATTATATTTTTACAGATTAAGAAAAAGAAAAGATTATTTTAATTATCTTTCTTAGTTCAGAAACAAATTCTAAATGGCGATTCCTGAGAAATTTTCTCATTAATAATGTATAAATTCAGATTTTATTTTGATTGATTAGGAAGATTGGATATTAGTTAAATTAAATGATTTGAAATATATATAATACATATGTTAAAAGTTTGATTAGTATATGTGATAAAAAGACTGCAATTTAGTGTTAGTGTTTTTATCACATATACAAATTAGTGTTTTTTAATACAAATAATTGTATTAATATTAAATTAAAATTTGGTTAGAAGCTAATTACATTTTCTATTTATATTCTGATATTATTTTTTTTTGCTTTATTTCATCCTCAGTTTACAATAAGATATTAAATAATATAAGAATTATGACATCAGAAAATTAATAAGTAAAAAATTAAGCTTTTGTCGCCTCTTCCAATTAGCTTTTCAAAAGTAAAAAATTCTGGAGCAGTACATTTTCTTAATGTATTTTATGCAGTTGAAGATGATATTTAAATATTTTTTGTGTGTATAAATCAGGAAATTTGTTTTCTTTATATAAAAGTTCTAAAGTTTTATTATTTTTTTGTTTAGCTAGATGTTTTTTATATTGTGTCTGGTTGTATTTATTCAAACATATATCTTGTATATATATCAATATAAAAATATTTTGGCAATTTTAACAAAAGTAAATAACTTTAATTCTTATTTGATTATATCATAATAGCTTATCACTTTCTTTCAGAAAATAGAATTGTTACACATTCTAATACTTTATATTTTATTTATGATCTGTTTTAGTAACTTGTCTATTGGTTTCTGTCATAGTGTATATATTGTGAATTACTTATGATCTTATTCTTGTGTTTCATAATGCATTTTCATTTTTATTGTATTAATATTAAATTTACTTTTAATGTACATTTTGATGTTAAGAATATGCTAATAATAATTTCTTATTGTTATACTATTGATAATGTTTATTCTAATACATTCAGATATGTTGCTTGTAATTATGTTTCTTTTAATTAAATCTATTGTTCATTCATCATTCATTACCCATTCATTCATAAATAGATAATATAATGTCAAATCACGTTTGTACTTAACTGTATTTGATGTAAAATATGTAACTTCAATAATTTAGAGTCAGAAAACTGTAGAAAAACTGAATTCAAAAATCAAATAAAATTTAGAAAATAATTTGAAATTCAAAATATAACAGTAATAGAATAAGGTTTAATTTTTTTAAATTTGAGATTAGTATATTAATATAAATTTTTTTGCATATTTGTAAAAGTTCTATTATTACAAATATGTAAAATATAATATTCTCAAGAAAATTATTATTCATTGATTACAATATCCAGCATATATTTGAGGAATTCAACATTTATACTGTTTTTAATATCAAATGAGATTGTCTTTTATATTTTCATATCATGAAATATATAAACAAATTTCATTGGTGATTATGACTCACTTCTGAAAGTAAAGAAAAATGCTAGCAGTTCTCTGACAGTTGGAACAGTTGAAAATTCTAAAATACTCCAAAGATTANTATTGCAAATTACTCAAATGTAATAGCCATTTTTTTCAAGTTTTAGTATCTCTGAAAATAGTGTGTGTAATAGATTTGATGTAATATATAAAATTAGCAATCTCTAAGTGCCATGCATCTTATTTCTTTGTCACTATTTCCATTTCATTATTTTAATGATTTTAGTAGACCAATATTCAAAATAGCAAATATTTAAGAGGTTAACTTAGCTTAATTTTATTGGTCTGTTACAGTAATGTCATAACTATTTGGATAAAAATTTCAGAAAATGTTCTTTCAAAAAATGCTACACTTCTAATATTTTATATGACACTGAGGATGATTGCATATTAAAAGGTGTGAGCATTGAATCCAGTATTGATTCAATAGAACCTAATATGGAAAGTGAAGAGGTTTCCAACTTCAATACCATGGAAGACAATGATATATAATTTATTTTATAGTGCAATAAATACTGAACAAATTTATGTTCAACAAAATCAATCTGGTGATAAAAATTTGTCTTAAGTTGTCTGTTTTTTTGAGGAAAAAAAAAAAGGTGATGTATTGAAATTAATTTGATTATTGGATGAAATTCTTTGGTCTTGGTATCCAAATGACCCAGTTGGTCAGTTGTTTACAATAGAGTTCTTTCATGATGATGATGTTGGTTGAAGCAGCTCCATCATGATGATTCCAAGTGAATGCATATCATTGTCCTTTGCACTAGCAACCCTTTGGCATTTGCAACAGTTGATTGACATTTGTTCACTTATGAAGGCTTTAACAACTGCTTTGCAGGTGAGATTGTGTTGCATTGTAGTCATTTTTGAAGTGATAGAGCAATAGCATATAAATGTGTTCTTTCAAAAGTTTCATATTGTCATACATTGCTAATGCATCTATTTTCAATGAAATATGTGATGTGGGTATATAATTAGAGGAACCAAAGGTTACTCTACTTATATACCTATATCAACTAGATCATTTTTTCCAGTTGTTTCTAGAAAAAGAATGAAATGTTTAAGTTTCACTTTTACAACCTGATATTGAATTTGTTGTAGAAGACTTGTAGATACACTCTGCATCTTAGCAATTTTAATAAAAATTATAATTTATTTTAATCATAATTTTTATCATCATAATTGGGAAAAACTGATAGTGTCAGAGCTGTTTGGAATGCTCTCTAATAATCTGAATTTGCTTAATCATTTTTTAAGAAAATCTAACTATTACTGATATAAAAGCCATCATTTGTGTCTGTGTCTGTGTGTGAATGCCTTATAACTCCTGCAATTTTTGTCCAATCCAGATGAAATTTTGGTTATATTTGTTTTATGTTCTGACAGAAAGTATAAGCTACTTATTTTGCAGAAATATTAGCTATAGGATAAATGTTTTTTCTATTTTGGATCAGTGATCACACTTATGTTGCAGTGACATCAGTGACCTTATTTAGTTTATACTTGACAAGGGAATTTTCTTTAAGTTGCATCTTTAAATATTTTGGCAATGGCATATTTTAAACTTAATTCATGAAATTTAAAATATAAACTCTTAAAACAATAGCCTCATTATGTCACTTCTATGATAAATTTAAAAAAAAAATCTTTTCATAATGACCTTGTGGCATTTCATTCAGAAGTAATGATCTAACGAGCCTGTTATTTAGAAAGTGTTATTGCACATCTAACTAACATATATATAATTTATCTTTGTTTTATTGATATGGAATTAAGTAATGGCTTTGTCAAGGGTTGCAGAAACAGCATCACAAAGTCAATCATTGAAACAATATTTAGGTGTCTATTACTAAAAGAATACAGCAGGGAAATCTTTTAAAAGACAATAGTATTTACTCAGTATGTAGTGTATAAAGAAATTTTATAAAGAAAGATCTTAATATTTTTTAATATAAAGGTCTAAATCTATGTGTATGTAAGTGAATTCTCTATAACTCCTTCTATTTTTGTTCATTCCAGGTGAAATTTTGTTTTGCTGCTCTTTACAACAGATAGTATCAGTAAAAATACTTAATTTGTGGAAATATTAACAACTCTTCTCGAATTTCTTGAAATCTCTATTCTTCTCAATTCTTCAATCTCTATTTTTCATAAAAGTATTCATGATGGAATACTTTTACTAGGAATTTCCCCATCAAGCATGATGGCTTAATGGGGAAATTCCTAGTATGCCACAGGGTATAATAATAACTTTATTTGTAATTATTTATTTAATTTATGTGATATAAAGGAAATGATTTCCATATCAAACATCGTTTAAATATTAAAAACATCGGACTAACTTTTGACTTCCATGGAATATAATTTTATTTATAGCTGTATTTTAAAAAGTAATTATTTTATTTAATTTATGTGATGTGAACATAACAATTTCTGTATCAAACATTGTTTAAATGTTTAAAAATTGGAATGCAAAAAGGTTCAAAAGTTAGAAATTTTCAAAGGATAGAACTGTTTTTTGTGCATTCATTCCTGATGAGGGCCTCTAAAAGACAGCTGAAAATGTTTGAACATTAAAAATTTCTTTGTTTGTTATGTGCTGGAATTTAGGCATCAGTTAGTTGATTAAATATTGAAGAATTATGTATATTTGTGTTATAAATATATTTGAGTTTAAAAAAATGAAAATTAATTTCACTTTATGATTTGAATTGTTAAAGTTATTAAAGTGTTAGTTCAGTAAAATTTTAATACAACATTTGATTAGTTCTCAAAAATTTTAATAAATAGTTCAGGTTATGATAATGTATTTTTCCTGAACTTATTATTGATCTTTTAGTTTATTGTTAAAATTTATAATTTTAAGATAAATTATTTATTTTTAATGAAAAATGGCATTCATAAGTAAAGAAATGAAATTAAAAATATAAATAAGAAAATGCATTTGCAATAACAAACACTGTAGAATCTAACAATAACATAAAACATAATAAAATGCAATTATGCCAATAAAAATGAAAATACTTCTGTTTATATACAATAACTTAAACATTTGTTGAAACTATTAGCTATATTTACATTATAAAGTTAATGGCAAAAATTAGTGAAACTGTTTCATTTGACTCATGTTCATGGAATCTTATATCACTATTAAAGTCTTAAATGAAGAATATGATCATTTGATTAAATTTTTCATTTTAAGTTAGAAACAGTAAATCTAGTATCTGGATTCAATAATAAATAGATTAATAATTTTAAAATTTAGCTTGGGCATACATTTTTCTAAATAAATATATTGGCTAACCTATAAGTTTTGTCACTTTATCTTAAATCTTGACTGAACTTTTTCTGCTGTAGATTGTGGAAACGGATTTCCACTGTTTGACGTAATTTTTATGAAGCCAATTGGAGGAATTGTTTCATCAATTATTACAAACAATGGTGAGGGAATTTAAATAAAATTTAAATATCTAGAATCCTTAAAATATAAATACATATTGTAATGTTTTGTTGAAATACTTTTCACTCATACAAGCATAGTGGACTAAAGAAAGAAACAGACTAACCATTGATTCTGTAAAAGGAATTGCTTTTGTGAACTTTAATTTCAGGTGCTTCACATGCAAAATGTTTTTGGCTTCACACACANTTCGTTTTGGATCATTAAGAGTTAGTAGACGCACCAGTAACAGGTTAGAAAGAGTTATATTTCTATCTAAAACAATTAAAAATTGTTAAAACTCTCCTTAATGCTTGAAAAATCTTACATTAACTACAGATTTACAAGATTTTTAAATATTTTAGTCTATATACTAAGATTTTGCAATCCTTAAAAAAATTTTTGCTAATTTTATATTTTTGAATTGGGATACATAGAGTAAGATCAACACTTAAATGTATCTATATGTTTTATTTTTGTGAAACAATATAAAGACATTTAGTATTATGAGAATTTTTTAAATAAATGTTTATCCAGAAAGAAAAAATATTCATGTTTGTCTTAGAACTTTTGGATTTATCTTTATATTGATTACTTTAAAACCATAAAATCAGTAATTCATTTTTATTTTTTACAGATTAAATGAAGGAAAGGGTAAACAGCAATTTGAATTATCTTTAAAACAGTTGTTACAATCTATAACAGGAATGATGTTATATCGAACTGATTCCACTCTGGTTGTACAAGGTGCATGTTTGAAGTATTTTCCCTTTGCTATTCCAGATATTCTTTCTGTATTTGATTCCAAAGAGCTTAGGTAAATACATCTAAATAAAATACTTAACATATATTATTCATTATATAATTTTTTTAAAAATTGAAAGACATGGAAAACTCTGATTATCTAAATTGGTTTACAAAAAGAAAAAAAGCCCTAGAATTTGTGGCATTATAAATACCATAGAGTATAATATATATAGATATCAAACTCTTTGTTTTACTGGAAATTACACAATCATCTATTGATTGTGGTGCTACAAAACTAAGTCATATATGTAACATTATATTAGATTTTAAGTAAATTAATTTCTGTTAATTAACTGTAATTGAATTACAGTATTTATACTTTAAAAACTTTAAATGCACAATGCTTGATGCACCCAAAAAATAAAGACAAAGGAAGTTTCTGGATTATCCGAAGTTTTATTTATTAAAACTTCTGATTCTAACTAGTTCAGATAATCAAATTTCCAGTGTATATAAATAATATAAATAAATGTAGTTCTAAAATTAGGTTGAACACAAACTCATTTTTTTAATATTTGTAAGTTATTTTAAATTATCATGCTGATTTTAAATTATTGTAAATATTTAAATTTATAAAGTTTATAAGTTATATTTAAAAATCTTTATTATAGACCTATATATAATTTTTAGTATCCTAATGCATCTTAAAATGTATTTTACTATAGGATTTTAACTGATGTTATTTATATTTCAATAAATTAATGAGTTAATTTGTTGTCATTAGTGAATGTTATTATTTTTTAATGATTGACCTATAAAGAATAAAATTTAGAATAAAAATGTTACTTTATATCCTGCATATATTAATTATACATTTTTATATTGTATATAATGAAGAGTGCCAAGATATTTTGTGATTATTAACTAAGTAAGAATATGAAAGAAATATTTTTGAACTAATGAAAATAGCCACAATTTAAATTATAAAATGAAAGAAATAAAAAAAAATAAATACATATATGAAAATTAGTACCTTACTATTTGATAAACAAAATCTACTTGATTAATATTTTCAAAAATCATTTGATATAAAATACTAGCTTACCCGTCGTGCATTGCTGCGATCTCAGAAGAAAGGAAATTCAAGCAAACTCGTAATGATAAAATTAAATTTTCATTTTATCATTTTTATTGAAACTTATTATTATTAATCATTTTCATCGGGAAAACATTTCAAAGTGTCGTTTCAATTCTATTTATTTATGTGAGGCCTTGCCGATTAGGGGTGAGGTGTTTTCGACAGCCGAGCGGTTAATTCTGTCGTGTGGGCGCGGAATGACTCACCGAGACAGGTTTACCATATAAAACCGTTTAATAATATACATAAATCGTTCTTACAACAATCTAATGCGGGCAAGAGCCTATCCCACGATGGGTTTCTGTCACAGTTCCTACTAATCGGATAGTTCGAATGTTCGATTGGTCCTTGGGGAGCTTTCGGCACTGTGGACGCAGAGAACGACGGCTCCGGGGCACGCACCAACACTTGTAGTGATGTCCTCGGTTGACAAGTCGAACCTCGACGATTCTGGACGTGACCTCGGCGATCCTAGAGTGGACGGGTTGGCGAAACCAGTTCCTAGGTCGTCGGAAGAGCCTTCGTTGCGTCTCGGTCGGGAGCACCAAATCCCGACAGGTGAGCACTACACACCAAAACCCAAGACTCCGTAAAGTTCCCGAAAACGCGGTTTTATCGATTTTTCCACCGCGGTCGCCTCTCCATTGGTCTCTCCTCGTCACATGGTGACAATTCGAAACTCCAGGAAGGGCGCGGGAGAGTTCAACGTCGCGTCGGAACACGACTCCTCTCCAACCTCGTTTTCCTCGACTTTACTCTATCTATTGTTTAAAATCTTTTAACAAGACAAAAGGTTCATTGTTTAAATCCGATCTTTAAGTTCGCTCTTTCGCACTACGAAACTTGACTCATTTAAGAAGTCGTTAATGGCCTGCTTTCGGACCCCGTTTGGGTCCTCACATTTATTGGAGTGCTTGTGGATACACGATATTTTTTGTTTTTCTGTCTGGTGTGTACATGAATAAATCAGAAGGTTTTCTGACGCATGAGCTGGCCACATACAGTTGTCCATGCGAGAAGCACAGATTCTCCAAATTTAGCCCACACACTTGCAGCGATTGTCAGAAGTGTGATATTCCCCATTTTTATATATATTTTTTTAATTCTTTATAATTTTAATTATTTAATTGCTCCTTCCTCTCTTCCTTGGCATGTTGTGAAATTTCTGATAGTTGGATAATAAACCACTTTATTGTAATTTCTTTTTAAATTATTTGAGTTGATAATAAAATTTGGAAAAGGGGGATTTCTAGATTGGTAAAATAGGTGAATTTCCTCCTACAACTTTGGTTGTTGTTTGGGATACAGTTAAGGTTTTAACAAAGTTCGAGCGAATACGTAATTAGCAAAAAAAATTGAAATAAAGTGATTAAACAAAAATTATTACAAATATCGTAAATAACAGTTCACAAATGCATATATAGAGATAATTTTTGGAGGGGGGAAATGGTCTTCACAATTTGAAATCGATCGAACACACAGTGAAATGCTTGTATACACTCACGCCATCTATCGTAGGATAAATGTACTATGCCAGAAACCTTTGCGGGAATATATTAAACAACTTCCCAAATTTTCATGGCAATCGGATAAACAGTGTGGTAATGCATGAAGGACAGACACACAGACATACATTCATTTTTATATATATATAGATTTTGACTTCAGTTTGGGCCATCCTCAGTGTACAGTAGAGCATCGATTTTCCGAATCAATTGGGGACTGGGTTGTTTGGATAACTGATATTTCGGATAACTGATTTACGTACGAAAAAATAGTTTAACGTATCCAATGTTGAAATTTTTCTCCGTTGTGTGTCGCTTCGCATTGAATTTTCGTCGATGTTAAGCCTAACAAAGACTATTGTATCGTTAACAATTATTTTTTTTATTTTGTACAAACAAAATAAATATATTGAAAAATATAAAAATAATAAAAAATTATACTTCAGATGTTAATTTAGTATCAAAAACGTAAAATATTTGAGTAGCCCAAGACATAGGCAAAGATTGAAGCGCCACAGCACTGGCAAAAATTAAAATTTGCCGACTGGAATTCTTTCGGATGATTGACTTTCGGAAAATCGACTCTCTACTGTATATATAAATCAAATCAAAATAATGAAAATATTCATTGGAAAAATCTCATTCAGTTTATATAAGTTAAGAAAGATGAACTTTTCTTTATTTTAGAATGTATTGTTCATGAATTAGTTTTTTCAGTGAATATTTTTGCTATTCTGAATTTGATTTACCTACATGCTGAGATTGACCCAAACTGAGCCCTAAAACATTTCATATTAAACAATATTTTTTGTATTCTTTATCAAGCAGTTTTTTTACTTTCCTGGCTGTTATATATAACGGAGGGAAAGTATAGCAATTGGTCAGAAATGACCCCCAAGATTTTTACATTTTTGGACTTAGGACACCTTAAAATGTCAAGAAATGCAAAAAAAATTCAGAGGTAATTTCTGTATGTACAGATGTTTGTAGGGGGGGCACAATTTTGTTCACCCTGTTTGAAACTTAATAACTCCAGTGCTTTTTGTCAAAATTTCTGAAATTTTGCAGGGAGGTTTGTTTATTAGGGGATTGATGCTGTTAAATTTTGGTGGTTAAAGGTTGAGGGAGTGGGGAGATAATGGGGGTCGTATCTTCAGTAGGGTCAGACTTAATGATGATTTCGTTTGTTATTAGCATTGACAAGTTTTTATAACACACATCTCTACTTCAAAATTAAGCTTTTTGCCATTTTATAGTAATTAAAAATATAAAAAGTTTTTATAATAAAATATCATAACAGATAGCACCACCAAAATTTTAAATGTTGCCAGGAAAGTTGAGCAACTCGTTGCTGGTTTATTTTTTTTAAATCAGTTTTTACTGAAATTTGTTTGAAGTTTGTGTGTTAATATTCTACTTGTTAATAAATATTAAATAAATAAAATTACATTTGTTATAAATAATAAATAATTTCTTATTTATTAACAAATAGAGTAGATGTTTACATAATATACAAAAACTATGCATATAAGAAATTTTTTGTTACAGAACAATACGAGGGCTGTTCAGAAAGTTCGCGGCCTCACATAGAAAAACAAACAAAATAATGTTAAAACTTTTTTTATTTTTCAATGTAATCTCCTCTGTTAGCAATGCACTTATTCCAGCGATGTTCTAGCTTTTTTATGCCATCATAATAGGTCGATTTGTCAAGGTGTGCAAAATACTCGTTCACTTCAGAGATGACTTCGTCATTTGAGTGGAATCTCTTTCCAGCCAAGAATTTTTTTAGGTTTGGAAAAAGGTGGAAGTCACTGGGGGCCAAATCAGGTGAGTACGGTGGATGTGGAACTAATTGGAAGCGAAGTTCGTTTATCTTTTGTTCAGTGATTCTGGCGGAATGTGCAGGTGCATTATCGTGGTGGAACAGAACTTTTTTCTTCTTCAAGTGTGGCCTCTTTTCTTCGATTTCTTTCTTCAGTTTTTCCAAAAGTTCACAGTAATAGACAGCATTAATGGTCTTTCCTCTTTCTAGGTAGTCAATAAAGATGATGCCTTTAGCATCCCAAAAAACCGAGGCCATCACTTTACCCGCTGATGGAACTGTCTTTGCCTTCTTTGGTGGTGGCGAACTGTGGTGTTTCCATTGCTTCGACTGTTCTTTTGTTTCAGGAGTGTAGTAATGGATCCACGTTTCGTCAGTAGTCACAAACCGACGCAAGAAATCCTGTGGGTTTTTCTGGTAGAAGTCCAAACACTCCTTTGACATCAAAGTGCGAACACGTTTTTGCTCGGCGGTCAGCAGATGCGGCACCCACCTTGCTGAGATCTTTGTCATACCCAAATCTTCGGTTAGGATGTGGTGCACTCGGTCGACAGAGATGCCTGTTGTCTCAGCTATCTCACGCGTTTTCAAACGGCGATCTGCTAATACCAAATCGTGAACTTTGTCGATGTTTTCTACAGTGACAGCAGTTGACAGCCGTCCACTGCGAGGGTCATCTTCCACACTTTCTCTGCCAGATTTAAAAAGGGCTGTCCATTTTTTCACAGTGGTGTACGAAGGAGCAGACTCTCCTAAAACTTCATCCATGTCAGCTTTGATTTGAGATGGGGTCAACCCTTTTTTCATCAGGTATTTTATGACCGCACGAGTCTCCGTCTTCTCCATTTTTGACAAAGTATGTGCACACTGACTATCTGCTAAGCTGTCGTGGCAAAACTTTTTGACAAATCAAGTGGAAGTTGGTATCGTATCTTTAGCAAAGATGGCTGAATTATTCCCGCCAAAAATTAAATTGATCGCAGCACCTCATATAGGCAAGGCCGCAAACTTTCCGAACAGCCCTCGTATATGTAATATCTAAATATTGTCTTAAATTCATTTAATAATAATTGACATTTTTTTCAAGTTCTTCTGACTTGAAATATATGTGTGAATATTTTTCCAAAATTTTGAATTCAATTGTTTTATTTTTAAAATTATCAAAAGTTCCAATCTAGCATAGTGGAAGTATACAAATCCACTATTAATAAACTATACATTACAAACCAGTGTTTCCCGAAGTGGGTGCTACCACCCCAGGAGCAGTGAATAAATCTAGGGGGCAAATAGAAGCAGGTGGGAAGCATGGGACACTGGAGGCAGGATCTTGATTGAACAGTGACCACGGCAAGGGTTCAGGTCACTGATAACCTTTCCCTTAATCATTAAACCAGGTAAGAAGAAAGAAACATTGCATTTAATAGTTTTCAGCTGTTGAAAGCAATAAATGATAAAGACATAGTATGAGGTTCATAGAAAAGCTTTTCTAAGAATATTTCCAAGCCTTTCTCATACAAAGGAAAACATGTTGGGGTGTTGGGTATAATTTTCTGGAACCAAGGGCTGGAGACTTGAAAAAGTTTGGAAATCACTGTTATAAACTTCAAATAAATATATATATATATATATTAAACAATTTCCAACTTAATTTATTTATTAATTTTATTTGTGATATTTAAAAATAAGTAAATAAATATTACTTTATATTTATAAATTGAATTGTTTTTGTTCTTAATTAATGTTTTCACAGGAAATTTTGATTATTTTTAAATTAGTTAATATTTATATGTAATCATATATTTTTTAGAATATTTAAGTGGATATTCAACTTTATAGGTCATTCATTATAATTTGAGATATAAAATATCTTTAAATCTGTTAAAATTATTAAGCTTTTTATGTTAATTTTTTTCAGTTACATTCTCAATGATTTTATTAATAATGTGCCTCTTGATCGTCTTACTAAACAAAAGATGATGTGTGTTAATGATATTGTACATAGCGATCTTTTTAAAATACCAGGTATTAAATATTATATATGTTAATTTTAATATTTTTTATTAAACATGCTAAAATAATTAAAAATTTTGTTATATAATATATGTAAAAAAAATTTTTGTAATGTAATAAATGTAAAATTTGCAATGTAATGTAAATTGGGAGAAACTTTTTTTATTTTTGAAAATTTTAAATAGTTACAATAAATCATCATTGAACTCTTAAATATTTTGAAAAAATAAAATAGAACAGAAAATTAAACATTTTTATAACAGATTATTAATTCTAGAACATTACAAAAATAATTCTTATATTTAACATAGATTTTTAAGGTATGTTATGATAAATGTAAAACTCTTTTATTATTATATTTAATAACTGTCTTAACTATAAATAGATATATATTTATTATATTGAATTTAAATTTTAAGTATATTCTAATATTTAACTAGAATTTTTAAAGCTAATTAATAAGCTAAATACAAGATATAAAGAATTTATAAATAATATACTACAGGCAGTCCTCAGTTAATATAGTATATATATTTTTTTGAAAGAACACATTAAACAAAAACACATTAAGTAAACTCATACAGCATCCAGTAGTTAACCTCCTTCAAAACAATAGAGAGGTTGTGGCCAAAGTTCAAATGTTAAACTTGTAAGGCAAGCAAAAGTACATGTTTGACATATGAACTCCAAGTAAAACATGTTGTACCACACGTTCACGTCACGCACTGACTCATGGGATATTATTAAAAAATGGCAGAAATGTTTAACAACAACGAATGTTACCAGCAAAAGTAAATAAACAAATTAAACTATTTTAAAGTATTTATAGGATGTTTAATAACACTAAATAATTATTCTTAATTAGCGTCATGTCTCCTACCATATGTATGATAGGACAATAGGACTACCTCATACTTTTGTTGAGAGAAGTAGTGGCTTATGTAAATCCAAAAGCAGCTCAGGAAATTATTTTTAGAAAATTTACAAACATATTTTGCTGTTGATGGTAGAAGATGCTGTGAAAGAACAAACCTACTCCTACAGAATTATAAGCTATTATAAACAGAAATATATGTAAATTCTATAGGCACTTCACATCACTTGCAGAAAATTGAATAATTAAATAATTTCTGGATTAAAATCATCTGTTTCTTTACAATATTATTCATAAATGCTTAAATAATCATTATTTTAATAAAATATGTCATAATTTTAACCACAAACACCAAAAAAATAAAGAAGTTTAAGCCAATCTATTCACCATGCTAGACGTAGTGAACATCATTGTCAACCTTCTAGAATTGCCAAATGGTGGCACTCAACATCCAATGTTCATATTTTGGGCTGCAAACGTTGGCTGCAACCTCTCTAATATTAGTCTGAAAAGGTGATTTACCTATAATTAATGAACCTTGTTAAAATGAAAACATGTTAACTGATGTCCTGTTAACCAAGGACTACTTGTATTTAAACAGTTTAATATAGTAGCACAAATAATACATGAGTACATAACAAACTTATAATAAAATTTGTAAAACTATATTTAATTTTAAAATTATGTAAACGTTCCAGAACTAATATTAAAAGTTTATATCAAATCTTTTTTATCTTATCAACATGAAACAAATTTAAAAATTTCCTTTTATATAATTTTTTACTAATAATTTTTGTCAAATTAGTATCAATAAAGTAATTGATTACTTTAACATAACTTGTGAATATTTGGTTATATGTTATAAGTTAATAGGTTCTTCAACCATTCTGCTGAAATGCATCTGATAAAAGATTTGTTTGTTTTTAAAGTATCTATTAAAGTTATGAAAAAATTATTAATACATTTCTGTAAATAAAATAATGAATTAGAATCAAGTACAGTATATATAATTTACTTACTGACCATTATTTCAGTTCTATTAATAGTTTATAAAATGTGTGTCAAAATGAAATGTATTCCAAATTAAATTTTTAAATGTAAAGAGAAAAGATATGATCACATTTATCCATGTTTAAAATATGCAAAAATATCACAATATGATAAATTTTTTTATGATTACTATTAATTGTCCACAAATCATACGGATTAAATATGTTCATTATCAGTAAAAGTTGAATGACTTTGTTTTCTAATTAATTTTGATATTTTTTGTATTAAATATAATGTAAACCTAAGTAAATAATTTATGAATTTGAAATATTTTTCATAAATGCAACTTTATATTTGATACAAACAATATTATATCCAGTAATTATTAAATGTTGAACTTATATTAGAATCAAAAGTATTTTTAATAAAATAAATTCTGTATGATGAATTTGTTACATATATTTTTTTTTTTTTTTAATTTCAGAATGCCGGAGCATTATACTACCTATAATCAATGATCATATAAACTCATTGCTTACTAGAACTGAGGAAGTAGAATTATGTATTAAAATTCTTAGTGATGTCCTAATAGTACTTCATAGTCAAGAATATCTTCACACCCTTAATGACATTTCAAATATAATGTTTAATGTTCTTCGTACTGTGATCCAATCTGTTATTGATATGGAAAGGGAAAAACCTTTAGTAGTAAGTCATTAATTATTATTAATATATAAACTTATTACTTTATTATTGAATATTGTAATATTGAAGCTTATTACTTTAGGTGTTATATAATATATAATATCTAAACTAATTAACTCCAAAATTATTGTGAATAAATACATTGTATGATTTAGCTCTATTGTTGAATTATTCTTGATATTTTAATGCAATCTCTTTGATTTTTATTTTGAAATAGGAAAGATTAGATGAACTGCTAAATCCTTTTCATCCAGTAATGAAAATTTTCTGATATGTTTTTGCAAATTTTTTGAAAGTTATTTCTGGAATATCCTTGTATATTTTTATTTGTGGAAAAATACAATCATAATTTCAAAAAAATTGTCAAAAGTTTATTTCTACACATTATATATTTAGATATCTATTTTTACTTTTAGAAAAGAATAATTTGATAATAGCAAGGATAAATTTACCTTGTAAAAATAAATTCATCCTCATGGAATGATTTTTTTATCTGTTGTTTATTTATTTATTTATTTCAGTAAAACAACTTCTTAATCATATATGCAAAATAATTCTCGATCAACCTAACATGAAAAGAAGGATGTAACTGTTATAAGCAGTATCTTTCTGAAGTTTGGAAAAAGTTACCGACAGTTGCCATAATCAATATATGTTTAATTCTAATAAATATGTATTTAAAAAAACTAATTATTTATTGTGGAATGGTCACAATGCACTTAAGTTTAGTAGTGTCTTGCCTCTGTACACTTTACTGTTAACAATAGAGTCATGCCAGTCATGTATCTAACTCCATTCAGGAGAAAGTTTTTGAATTGAAATAATGTGACTTCCAAACTGATTAACTATATACAAACTTCCATTTTGGAAGTTTGTATATAGTTAATCAGGGCCTCCTGCCCCTTTCCATATCTGGTCTTAACTTTTATCTCTCTAACACCATTCTTGAGATTAAGGAAGGACAGACAACATGACTTAATCAAATCCAGAATTGCAGAATATCTGTTCTCTATTCCATCACTTAAGACGATATTTACATATTTAGCCAAAACTGTTTCAGAATATAAACTGGATTTGTCTTCTTTCCAGATTAGTCCTTTTTTTCTTGTCAATCAAGTTAGATTTTCTATCCTCGTCAGTGTCTATCAGGATTTAGAAATTATCAAATGATGGTCAGACATATAATCTTCAGAAATAAAAAATTTTTGCAATCTCACTACCAGACTCTCATTCAATATCACTAAATTACTGAAGCACCCAGTTTACTGTAATTATAATTATGATTATCTTCAAGTTTTGTGTTAAGATAATTTTTTACAGTAATGGGATTGCATTCTAATGTGAAATAGTGATAGGAATCTTTTTAATTATCATTTAGAAATGTTTTACTAACTTAAAAGTTTTAAATTTATAAGTAAGTTAGGTATATTTTTATTACTTTAAAATTAATTATAAAAATAAAAGAATTCATAAATTTAACTGTAATAAAATATAAAATTATGAATACAAATCAAATTTAAAACTGTAGCTAAAATTGAAAGTACATCTAAAGTTCTGCAAAACAAAACTCGAATATTTTTTGCTCTCAAAAAATACATTTAAAATTTTTCATACACTACGTTATGAAAATAATGTATATTGGCATTATATTTTGAATTAGACTGATTTTTTAAGACTATTTTGTTTTTTTAATAGGGTAATCTTGTAGCTGTGATGGTTGGTATTTTGAGACAAATGACTCCATATCATTATAAACAATATATCAGCAGTTTTCCTACTTCTACAGATTTACTTGATTTTTTAATGGAAATACTTTTAGTATTTACTGATCTTGTTAATAAAAGTGTTTATCAGAAAGATTGGAATGAAATGATTATGTTGCAGAATAGGTAAGACATCTGAATAAAACATTAAAAAATGATTATAATTTAATAAATCTTACTGACATTTAGTTGTTATTTTTATTATTGTAGTGTTATTCTTAAAGCATTAAGATATTTCTCTCATACAATAAGAGATCATTTTACAAATCCTTTTGAATATCAGGTAAGAAATTTTGATACTTTATAAAACAAATATCAATGATAGAAAAATAAAATGTTAAAAATTTTATTTACTTTTCTTAGTATTATAATTTTACAATTTTTATTTGTAAGTTTATTGTAAACTGTGTGTAAAAATTAATGCCAAATATAATTCATATTAAAAATTATTGAAATTATTAAAGTTTGTTTAATATGTTTTGAATTGATTGATTTTGTTTATAAATTTATTAATAATTAGTCAAAACTTGATGCTAGCTACTAAATTGAAAAGTTTTGCAGTTAACTTTCAAAACAAAAATATCTAAAAGAAAACATTTGTTAGAATAGAAAATTATATTAAATAATTTAATTTCATGCAGCTTTTTGTTGCTTATAGAGTTGTGGAAAATGCTTGTTAAATTCATTTAATGTAGCTTGTATTCGCAAATATGATTCAGCTTCAATTATATTTGGAAAATAAGAAATAAATCTATCAATGCTAAATTAGGGTAGAGATAGTTTAATTCTGAAATCCTGCATTTTCTATTGTAAATATGTAGCATAATTATGCATTGATGATTATTTTCATATAGAAGGATAGACACTTTTATTTATTAACATTTTATGAATTTTTTTTATTAATGTTTAGTTGTTCTAAACACTAAATCAATATGTTTGTTTTAATAATGATTTTCTTACTACAGAATAAGATATTAATTAAATTTAAATAGCTATTTTAAAATGTTTTCAGACTTTCACTTATCAAACTTCAGAGCATCAAATTTTATGAAAATTATAATATAATCACATGCATACATTGATCTATTATTTTTGGAAAATGTGAAGATGATCTCTAGAACTTGCATTCTGTATAACTTTGTAATCAAAGTAGTTTTTTATAATTTATGACAAATATTGTATTGTGTAATTCATTTGAAGTGTTTAGTTTTTAGATATTTTTCATATATTTTTAGTATTCTGTTAGTTTTGCATTGGTAGCAGGGTGTTTGTGTCTTTTATATTAATTGCTTTTCTTGGATGATTTCTTCAAATTTCTGTGTATATATTGTCTACTTGGACCTTGTTTATTAATAGGACTTATTATACTGGCAAAGTTTCTGATTATCAAAGAGAAGAGATCTTAGTAAGTAAGGTAAAAAGAATTAAGATGTCTTCAAATATTTAGTTTTTCAACTATTTATAAACTCTCTTCATTTATCTTTTCTATTACCTTTATATTTTCCCAATTTATTTGTAGATCTTTTCTCCGAACTTCTGCCAATATTTTTTTATTCTTTGGTCAATTTTCTATTTTCCTTGATTTTTCCTGTAATGCTTTTGTTATTTTTTTAATGTTATTTTTCTTACATCTGCTTGATTTTCTGATGAATTCTGTATATTTCATCGGTATTTAGTATGTTTTGTATTACTTTAGTATTTGCAAATAGTTGCTTAGACTTCTTTATAAGATTGACTTTGCAGCTTAGTTTTTAAATGCAATATTTCAATTTCTGTATTCAATTAAATTTGTTAACTTAATTGTGTTGCTGATTGAGAACACTTTACACTTTGCTGTAAAGATATAATTCATGAAATATAGCTGTTGTAATTTTACTTTCCTGTCTGTTCTTATAATGTAAGAAAATGTTTAGCAGCTACAGTATATTTGCTACAAGCTAATAAATAGCATACTACAGAGAAAAATTTACAAGTAAATAAATTTTTATTCTAAATGTTTGGATATGAAAGAATAATTTAATTAGATATGATATGAAATTTGATATTTCTATAGCAAATGTTTTGGTAAAAAAAAAAAAAATAATAATAGTAAGTAGTTTTGAAGAAAGTCTGACAATAACATTGAATTTATTTCTATATCATTCTTTAGTTTACAATCCATAACACAATTCTTATTAACTTTCATTCTTGTATATATTCAGTTATTATTAATATCATTGTTTTTATATTATATCAAAAAATATAAAATACTAAATTAAGAAATAAAATTATTTCAAAATTTTAGGTTTGGAACAATTTTTTTCATTGTGCCATATCTTTTTTGACTCAAGAAGCTTTGCAACTGGAAAATTTTTCTCAGAATAAAAGAAATAAAATTATATCAAGGTATTGTTAATTTAATAAAATTACAACAATATATTAATAATTTAAATAGTTAATTTTTCAATTAATGGTATTAGTGTTTTGGTTATAAATATAATTATTCATTTAATACACTCCTAAATAATGGTTATTTTTTTATTAAATTAGTCATTCAAAGTAAAATCTGAAGTATTATTGTCTACTTTCTTTGATGTTTCATATTGATGAAAGAGATTTGTTCCAGTTCAATTGATTTTTTTAAAATCAAATATATTTAGAGATGACACATTAGTCAAATGAAAATTTTACTCATTATTGTCATTTACAATTTTTTTGAAATTCAAAAATAAAGGTTTGATTTTTTTTTAAATAAACTCTTGTAACTGATGACACTATACATAATTCTGATTTTGAGCCAAACTCTTATTGTTTCTTCCTGTAATAATTCATTTCTAAACTTAAACATTCTTTAAAAAAAAAAAAAATAGAGGAATTTCTTATAATTCAAGCTTACTCTTTTTAAGCTTTTATTTAAATTTTATATAGTAGTAAATTAAAAATCATTCAACTTTCTTTCTGTTTCCCTTAATCTCCTGTTTGAATGATTAGAAAGTTAGTCAAGCGCTCTGACCAGATTTTTTGCTGAAATAGATAAGTCATGATAATCTTACACTGTATAATTTTTTTGTTTGCTGAAAATAAGGATTTCATGGAAATAAAAGTTTTATTACTAAGAAAGAAAATACTAATCTAAACTAAAATACATTCTATCATTATCACAAGTCTTCAGTACTGCCATTAGAACCAAGCAGTTGGGGTACTTGCTCAGGATTTGTTTGCTTGTTAAGTTATGGCAATGCAATACTCAGGCAATCTACCTAAAGGATGCCTTCCAGGAGGTCTTTTTAAGGGAAACTGGCCCCTATTTAGACGTTACAGATGTGGAGAAAACCCAGAAAACTTCACATGGCCAGCTTGTCCAAGCAAGGCGCAAACCCACAACTGAACTCCCATTGTTCAGGGTACAAAGCCGCCTGGCCACTGGTGGGCTCCCAGGATTCGTACTTAAAAGTGTCTCATCCTTCAGAGGTTTAATTTTTTACTTTTTTTTTTTTTTAATGCCATTCTGCCTTCATAGGAAATATATTGAACTGCAACAGTTCTCTGCATCATATGTAGGCATTTATACCATGGAAAATGGTATTACTTTAAAAGATGAATCTCTGAGCACCAAGTTTTGGAATTGGTTTCTAGACTTTAAACAAAAACAAATTATTATGTTGGTGCTGTGTGTTTGTAAGCTGATGAGGGATCCTTGTACCTGAAATGCATCTTTACCTAAATTTGAAATGTTATTATTAAATAACTTTTTTGTAAAAGATCTGGTCCTTCTTTCTGTTAGCCTTGGTGTGATAAGACCTCCAAATTGTTAAATCCTATTTATTAGGTTATCTAACTCTATCTAATTCATAGTTGTGAACTAAAAGCATCATTTATTATTAGTATCTATGTTATATTGGTATCATTATTTTGGCATATTTATGCAAAAACTTAAATAAAATAGTAACTAGTATATCATCATAAAATATAAAATTTTACAATTGTAAACATATATATATATATATATATTTTTGTGATTTAGTTTATTTTTGCTACATTATTAAATTTATTGTTAATTGCAAGGATTTTACTATTACAGTAGAGCGTTGTTTATCCGAAAGCCAGTTATCCGAAACGTCGGTTAACCATAAGCATTCCAGTTGGAAATTTTAAATTTTCGCTAGTGCTGTAGCACTACAATCTTTGGCTCTATATCTTGGACTACTCCAATATTTTTTTGTTGGTGTGTATGTTTTAGCTGGCAGCACTGGCACTTTTATGTAGTGTTCTTCTGAGGACTGTGTCGTGCTGAATCAAACGTTTTTGATACTAGATCAACTTCTAAAGTATATATTTTTTTGTTTTTATACTTTTCAATATATTTATTTTGTTTGTAAAAAAATAAAGAAATAATTTTTAACGATACAATAGCCACGATTATTATTTTAAAAAGTTTGCGTTAAGCTTAACATCGAAAATTTAATGCGAAGCAACACGCAACGGAGAAAAATTTCAACGCGGGATAGATTAATATATTTTTTCGTACATAATCGGTTATCCGAAAGATAAGTTATCCAAACAACCCCAGTCCCCAATTGATTCTGATAAACGATGCTCTACTGTATTATACTATAAGAGATTAATTTGCCTAACTGTAATTTTATGCTTAGGTACAAAGACATGAGAAGAGAAACTGGTTTTGAAATAAGATCTATGTGGTTCAATTTGGGTAAATTTTATTTTAATAAGCATTAAAGTTTTTATTACATTTACTTGAAGATATATATATTTTTTGTATTTATTTAGGTGCAAATAAACAACATTTTGTGCCTGGTATGGTTGGTCCTTTTCTAGAAATGACATTAATTCCAGAAGCAGAACTGAGAAAAGCAACAATACCTATTTTTTTTGATATGATGCAATGTGAATTTTATTCTCAACGTACTTCTACATCTTTTCATGATGAATTTTATATTCATAATAGAGAAATTAAAGGAAATTTTCATGAGGTAATTTTTTAATTTAAATCAATGGCCCTTAATCTATGATATATCAAGCTGTAAGATCAAGATATTTTTTTTTTTTTGATGATGCATGTTTTTGTATCTGAAATATTTACAAATATATAGTTAATTAGTACAGAAATAAAATTAATTTTGTTATAAATATTTATTGAAAAATTGTCATTATTTATTTTACTTCTGCCTTAAAATTCTACTGTTATTTTTATATCTTTTTTTTTCCGTTGTAAATTTTTATGTTCAATCTAAACATTTTTATGTTGATGAATGAGCAGAGAGAAATTTTCTTTCTTAATTTCTATAGAAATGCTTGAAGTCATGCTGAAATATATGTTTAAAAATTAGACAACTCTATTCTTTTAAAAATATATTTAATTTTTTATAAGGGTATGAGAACATGTTTTAAAAGTTTAAAAAATGTGGACAGTGATAAAGATTAAGAATCATTGATTTAGACTATAAAAACATATTTTATTTGAGTTAAGTAAAATAAAATATAGTTTCCTACATTTTTTTTCTTCTCATTTAAATGATTTATATATACTTTTTATTCTTTGTTTGTAACGGGAAATGCATTCTTGAAAAAAATAAGTATAAATTTATGATCTATTGAGACATCATCTCTATGGACAAAATTAATGTAGAATATCAGATTTATTGTACTTATGATCAATAATAATAATAAGTTTTGAAAACGATATTACAGTACATTGTTTGAATATANTATTTTAATAAGCATTAAAGTTTTTATTACATTTACTTGAAGATATATATATTTTTTGTATTTATTTAGGTGCAAATAAACAACATTTTGTGCCTGGTATGGTTGGTCCTTTTCTAGAAATGACATTAATTCCAGAAGCAGAACTGAGAAAAGCAACAATACCTATTTTTTTTGATATGATGCAATGTGAATTTTATTCTCAACGTACTTCTACATCTTTTCATGATGAATTTTATATTCATAATAGAGAAATTAAAGGAAATTTTCATGAGGTAATTTTTTAATTTAAATCAATGGCCCTTAATCTATGATATATCAAGCTGTAAGATCAAGATATTTTTTTTTTTTTGATGATGCATGTTTTTGTATCTGAAATATTTACAAATATATAGTTAATTAGTACAGAAATAAAATTAATTTTGTTATAAATATTTATTGAAAAATTGTCATTATTTATTTTACTTCTGCCTTAAAATTCTACTGTTATTTTTATATCTTTTTTTTTCCGTTGTAAATTTTTATGTTCAATCTAAACATTTTTATGTTGATGAATGAGCAGAGAGAAATTTTCTTTCTTAATTTCTATAGAAATGCTTGAAGTCATGCTGAAATATATGTTTAAAAATTAGACAACTCTATTCTTTTAAAAATATATTTAATTTTTTATAAGGGTATGAGAACATGTTTTAAAAGTTTAAAAAATGTGGACAGTGATAAAGATTAAGAATCATTGATTTAGACTATAAAAACATATTTTATTTGAGTTAAGTAAAATAAAATATAGTTTCCTACATTTTTTTTCTTCTCATTTAAATGATTTATATATACTTTTTATTCTTTGTTTGTAACGGGAAATGCATTCTTGAAAAAAATAAGTATAAATTTATGATCTATTGAGACATCATCTCTATGGACAAAATTAATGTAGAATATCAGATTTATTGTACTTATGATCAATAATAATAATAAGTTTTGAAAACGATATTACAGTACATTGTTTGAATATATCATTATTATTATTTTTTAATTGAATATTTGTTCACTCTTATTTTGAATTAAATATACAAAGAAAAATAAATATATTATGGCTGATTCTCAATTAGACCAACACTCTAAATTATTTCGTAATAGTAAATAATCTTTAATGATCAAATTTTAAAATAAATTTGTTGAGTAATTTTATAAAATTAATTTATATAATAGTTTTATATTACCTGCATCTATTGTAGATAGTCATTTGATTATTAATTTAGATATGCGACATTCTAAATAGACATTGTTTGATGTGTGTTACTTCACAATTTAGTTGGGTTAATTTCTTAATTTGAATTTTTTTTTATCACAATAATTTTTCAGAAAATGAGAATAAGACTTGAAAATTCTTGTATTTATTACGGGAATATTTAGATATAAGATAAGTAAAATATTTTAAAAATTCTATTTTTTCACAAGTAAAATTATTGTTAACTTTTTAAAATTAATTTTTACTATTAATTTTATTTATCATGAAACATAGAACATGATTTAAATATAAGAAATAAAATTACTTTTTCTGGAAATTTATTTTTATAAGAAACATTAAATCTCAGGTTATGGTTTATTTTTATAGATATAAGTTTTAACAGTTTTTCTTGAAAAATTATTATAATGTACATTATTTAAGTTGAGAAAGTATCTGATAGCTAAGACTGTTGTTATTTTGTGTTTTGAATTCTGGCTCTAAAAAATAATTTAGCAAATTATATCTTAAAATACTTCAATTAAATTGATGATGATACTATTTACCGTTATCAATGCTAAGTACAGACTTAAAATATTTATACGGTATTATACTTTCTCTAGTTTTGCCTTCTTCCTTACAATCTCTTGATGTAACCTTTCTATTGCTCTTTGTTTATTGAGATTTTTAAAATGTAATCCAAATATGAATATAAGAAATGTAATTTCAGACTTATGTTATGATCTAATACTTTGAATGTATATAATATGTTATACATAATATTTCAATATTTTGGATACATATTAGTGTCAAAAAGTTTTCATAGTATTTTCAAATTGTTTTTGACAGATTTCTTAATTTTGATGATTTGAATCTTTAAAGAGATTTTATTTTAGTATTCTCTCAGAAAGAATTAGAATCTATCACATATTTATTTGAAGTATTTAGTTTGCTTGTTAAAACCTTAATAAATTGTTTGATTAATCTCAATATTTGAAATAAGGATAAAGTACTTTCTCATTAAAAACTAATTTGTTTTATCTGAAATTTTATTGATAATGATACAATAAAAAATCAGTTTCAATCATAAAATTTATTATTTAGTGTTTACATATTATATTATTTTCAGTTTGAAAATGAAATGATTACTCAGCTAGATATGTTGGTTGAGGGTGGACGTGGTGATGAACAGTACAAAGAATTATTTTTTGAAATGTATGTAAAAATTTCTTAATATTTTTTCAAAAACCAATTTTTTTCTTAAATTTTCTTAAAAATTTATCTATAATGACATAAATATTAAACAGCATTTTAATTAACATACATTTAGACTTTGCAATCTTTGTGAAAATCATGCAACAATGCATGAACAAGGTTTAAGATTTGTTAAAACAGTTGTTCGCTTAATGAGGCGTCTACTTGAATACAGAGCTATTATAACTGATGAAAATAAAGAAAATCGAATGAGTTGCACTGTTAACTTATTGGTAAGCAGTTTATAATTTACTAATTATTTTTTATTAAATTTATAATTTTAAAAAATATTATTAAAGTAATATTAAAATGCTTTTAAATTTTTATAGGAATTTTATCATGAAATAAATCGAAAGGAAATGTATATACGTTATCTGTATAAACTATGTGATCTTCATTTAGAGTGTGATAATTATGTGGAAGCTGCTTTTACTTTAAAATTACATGCCAAACTTCTTCGTTGGTCAGATGAAATTCTACCTCAAATTCTCAAAAATGATAAATATCCTAACTGTGAAACTCATAGAGAACTTAAAGAAAAATTATATTATGATATAATAAATTATTTTGATAAGGGTAAATTATGGGAAGCAGGTTTACATCTCTGTAAAGAATTATGCATGCAATATGAAAATGAAATATTTGATTATATACAACTTAGTAATTTATTAAATCATATGGCAGTATTTTATGACAATATTATGAAACAGGTTCGTCCAGAACCTGAATATTTCAGAGTTGCTTATTATGGGAAAGGCTTTCCCACCTTTCTTCAAAATAAAGTGTTCATATATCGTGGTAAAGAATATGAAAGGTTAACAGACTTCAACAGTCGTCTACTGAATCAGTTTCCAACTGCAATAGTAATGAAAACATTAGCTCCTCCAGGTGATGATATCATGGAATCCCCACATCAATATTTACAAGTTAATAAAGTAGATCCAGTCATGCATAAAAGAGAAAGTTTTAGTGGAAAAACTGTACATGAACAAATATTAAAATATTATAAAGTAAATGAAGTACAGAAATTTACTTATTCTAGACGAGTGAGAAAAGGTGAAAAAGATTCCGATAATGAATTTGCTACTATGTGGTTAGAACGAACAAATCTAATAACTGCATATCTGTTACCAGGGATTTTACGTTGGTTTCAGGTAACTTCACAAGAAACCATAGAGATAAGTCCTTTAGAAAATGCCATAGAAAGCATGGAGAGTACTAATAATAAAATTAAAAATTCTGTACTTCAACATAGAGCTGATCCCTCATTACCAATTAATCCATTGAGTATGTTATTAAATGGAATTGTAGATGCTGCAGTTATGGGTGGAATTGTAAATTATAAGGTATAATTTCACATTTAAATCAAACAAATAATAATTTTTAATAAATATTTCTAAAACATTGAAATTTGTTTAGGCTTTTTTTACGGAAGAATATGCACTGAAAAATCCAACTAGAAGAGATAAAGAAAGCATACAGAAGTTAAAAGATCTCATTGCTTGCCAAGTAAATTATTTTAAAATCTAAGTAAAAAGTTTATTATTATTATTATAAGTTGAAATGTAATAAAATTAACAATATACTATCAACTTTTAAATACAGTAATAAAAATTTATTTAAGAATTTATAAATATGATCTGAAGTTAACTAAAATAAATTAAACTAATTCTTTCTCTATTGTAATTTTATTATTATTTTTTATTTGTTTTAGATACCACTATTAGAAGCTGGTCTTCAAATTCATAAGCAAAAAGCTCCAGATAATTTAAAACCTTTTCATGAGCACATGGAAGATGCCTTTGTTAAGTTACGTGCACATGTAGAAGAAAATTATGGAAAAAGGGTAAGCTAATAATTTTTAAATAAGAAAATATCGTGATCAAATTTATTTATTTTTGATTTGTGATTTACAACTCTTTATGTTCTATTTAAAATATTTTAAAATGTATATAAAGAATTATCAGTCTATTACATTGGAATTTCTATTGAATAAATATAATAGTCTGGATATATAAAATATTGCAGTAAAAAAATAAGAATTTAATATTAGTAAACTTATTTTTTATTATGTTATAATTTCATTCTCAACTTTAAAGCAGGTTCATTTAATTTGTTTTAGTTATTTTAATTACTTTCTTATTTTGATAAATTAAATAAAATTTTATGTTTTAAAATTCAGTCATTGAAAGGAGATATAGTCTTTTAAAATTATCAATTAGGATTATTTAATAACTTCTGCATTTTAACTTAATGGATTTTTTTACAAGTTTCAAAATTTTACCATTTCCATCTTGGAAGGAATCCAAGGAAACATGACAAATCATTCTTTGGTCATCTGTTTCTTTCTGTTTTATAGATATTCTATTATGATTTTTTATTTTCTTCTACACTCTGTAATCTAATTGGGTTTTAAGTAGTCTTAATTTACTACTACTATTTTTATATATTATATATAAAATCTAATCAACTATCTAAGGATCTTAATTGTCTATTTTTCATAAGGAATTTATTAAGATTTTTTTCTTTTTATTAGACAGATCCAAGAGTTGAATCTTACTTTGTGCACAAATATTATGTTTAATTTTAATGGACACTGCTGTCTAGTGCTGAGTATTACATTATGGTAATATATTATTCTTAAATACACTGGTGTGCAAAACTTAAGCAACAATTGTTTTTTTGCCAAAATACAGAGACAGTATTTTGTACGTAAAGGATGAAGAAAGCATACTAGTGCAAAAATGAATAGAACCCATACAGTATGGAATCAAACAAAAAAAGGCTGTATTGAAAGAATAAAGTTGATATATATACAAATGATTGTCTTCCCAAGAGGGAAAACAACAAATTAACTGCAATGGTTGCTTGGCACTGTCTCTTTATACTCAACACCGGATTATTGAACAGTTGTTGAGGTAAGAGTGCCTATTCTTCGTTGAGCATCTGTTTCAGTTGCTGGATGTTTTCCAGTGGATGTAATCGTGCTGAAAGGTGTTTCCCCAAAGCCTCCCACACAGTCTGTGGGATTTAAATCAGGGGAGTAAGCTGGCCAATCCATTTTAGTGATATCTTCACTTTCTAAAAGCTTCTCAACAGCAAGAGTCCAATGTGACCTGGCATTATTGTCCATAAAATGAAGTCTGCACCAATGGCACCTCGGAACAAATGCATCTGGGGAAGGATCATTTGCTGACAATAGTGATCTCCAGTAACAGTACCTCTGTCGAAAATTTGGAGTTAGTCTGCCCATTTATCATAATACCTTTCCAAATGAGCACCCCAGGACCACCGTAACAGTTTCTTTCCATGATGTTAGTGGATAAAACTGTGTCCCTACCTCTCTCCATATCAACTAGCATTGAGAATCACTTGTGATACTGAAATGACTCTCATCTGTAGAGAGAATGTGACTNTTTGTACGTAAAGTATGAAGAAAGCATACTAGTGCAAAAATGAACAGAACCCATAAAGTATGGAATCAAACAAAAAAAGGCTGTATTGAAAGAATAAAGTTGATATATACAAATGATTGTCTTCCCAAGAGGGAGAACAACAAATTAACTGCAATGGTTGTTTGGCACCGTCTCTTCATACTCAACACCAGATTATTGAACAGTTGTTGAGGTAAGAGTGCCTATTCTTCGTTGAGCATCTATTTCAGTTGCTGGATGTTTTCCAGTGGATGTAATCGTGCTGAAAGGTGTTTCCCCAAAGCCTCCCACACAGTCTATGGGATTTAAATCGGGGGAGAAAGCTGGCCAATCCATTTTAGTGATATCTTCACTTTCTAAAAGCTTCTCAACAGCAAGAGTCCAATGTGACCTGGCATTATTGTCCATAAAAATGAAGTCTGTACCAATGGCACCTCGGAACAAATTCATATGGGGAAGGAACACTTGCTGACAATAGTGATCTCCAGTAACAGTACCTCTGTCGAAAATTTGGAGTTAGTCTGCCCATTTATCATAATACCTTCCCAAATGAACACCTCAGGATGACCATAACAGTTTCTTTCCATGATGTTAGTGGGATAAAACTGTGTCCCTACCTCTCTCCATATCAACTAGCATTGAGAATCACTTGTGATACTGAAATGACTCTCATCTGTAGAGAGAATGTGACTCCATTGATGAGATGTCCAGTCTTTGTGTTACACCAGTCTAAATGGTGCTGTCAATGATATGCAGCATTCAGGATGGTGGGCAAATAGTCCACTTTTATGAAGGCATCTGGCCACAGTAAATCACGACACTTGTCCCATTACCACATGCAGGTGCTGAGCAATGTTGCCCACTGACTTGTATCTATTTCTGTTTGCCTGCAGGACAATACATCAGTCATCCATTGGCATTGTTTTTCTTGGACAACCACTACCAACCTTTCTTACAGCTGTACCTGTGGCTTGGAAGGCTTTCCAAGCTCACGAAATGTCACTTTTGTTGATTTCAATCTCTTGGGCTACACTCATCACACTACTCCCCCCCTCAAACTTGCCGATCATTCTACTCTGTGTAAAGACATCCAAATGGTTTCTTCTAGCCATATTGCACATACAAACTCACTTGAACTTGCAGCGAATGTCTTTAATAGTGCCTCATCCTTCTTTTTATTGTAGTCTTGCACTGTATGCTCTGACTGCATGGATTTTGCATGCCCTCATTTCACCTGGGATGTCTTCTTTCTGATATTTGCATGTGAATCCCCTTTCTACTGAATTGGGTGNTTAAAGTTTGATTGATTACATAAATGCAAAAATAATCTATATTAAGCTACATAGAGTTATCTCAATGATAGGCTTATATAATATTTTTTACCCCTTGTAGTTTATATAATATTTTTGCTTTTATTATTATTGTTATCTCCAATGAATTAAATTGTCAAATGCTGGATTATTCAGACTGTGGTGTTCGTCGCACCACTGATTATGTGTTCACTGAGAATATATATAGAACCTGTAGACATATTTCTCACCATTCATTTTATTTACATTATGTACAGTACATAGAAATCTCGTTCTACACTATCCGTACAGTTGGTTAGGATCCACGTGTTGGTACAGGAGAGTAACCACGTCCGCAGAGTAGTTGACCAATCGGGAAAAGAAAAAAGAAGTGTATGGCAGACGGCTTGCACATGTTTATATATCCGTCACGCCAGCCTGATATTTGCATGTGAATCCCCTTTCTACTGAATTGGGTGTTCATTGTACTGATTGCAACAATCCTTTTTCTACAATTTCAGGGCTATTTACTTTACATCTTTTCACTTGTGATACTGAAATGACTCTCATCTGTAGAGAGAATGTGACTCCATTGATGAGATGTCCAGTCTTTGTGTTCCTTACACCAGTCTAAATGGTGCTGTCAATGATATGCAGCATTCAGGATGGTGGGCAAATAGTCCACTTTTATGAAGGCATCTGGCCACAGTAAATCGCGACACTTGTCCCATTACCACATGCAGCTGCTGAGCAATGTTTCCCACTGACTGGTATCGATCTCTGTTTGCCTGCAGGATGATACATCAGTCATCCATTGGCATTGTTTTTCTTGGATGACCACTACCAACCTTTCTTACAGCTGTACCTGTGGTTTGGAAGGCTTTTCAAGCTCACAAAACGTCACTTTTGTTGATTTCAATCTCTTGGGCTACATTCATCACACTATTCCCCTCCTCAAGCTTGCCAATCATTCTACTCTGTGTAAAGTCATCCAAATGGTTTCTTCTAGCCATATTCCACATACAAACTCACTTGAATTTGCACCGAATGTCTTTAATAGTGCATCGTCCTTCTTTTTACTGTAGTCTTGCACTGTGTGCTCTGACTGCATGGATTTTGCATGCCCTCATTTCACCTGGGATGTCTTCTTTCTGATATTTGCATGTGAATCCCCTTTCTACTGAATTGGGTGTTCATTGTACTGATTGCAACAATCCTTTTTCTACAATTTCTGGGCTATTTGTTTTACATCTTTGCTTAAGTTTTGCACATCGGTGTAAATAAATAAAATTGTCATTCCAATCCATTTATTTTTTCACTTGATGTTCAAATTTCATTTTTCTGATTTACTGATTTCAAGTAATTCATTATTTATTTTTAAATATTTCTAAACATAGTGAATTTTTAACCTTTTACATTTTGTTATTTTTTCCATACACTTGTAAAATAAAGTTGAATCAGTTCCTCTCATTTCCTTATATTTAATAATAGTTAATTTTAAATTCTATCAGACAAATTGAAAAATGAATTTAATGAAAATATCAGTTTGTTTTAAGATTTAATTCAACAATTTAAAATATACTAAAATGAATATTTTATATACAGTTATACACTCTAATACTGCATATTTATAATAAACATAACTTACAAGTTGTTTATTATACAGTAAATATATTCAGTTATAAAGTATCTGAAAGTGTATCAGTATTTATAAAATGTAACTGTTTATAGTTTATAGATGCATTACAAATATATGTCAAGTTTTGGTGTGTCTAACCCACAGATTATGCATGTTTTGGAATCAGTTTGAAAGATGTGGGTTAAGCAATGATGTTACCTTCTAATTTTAATTCATAATTATAAATTCATCAAATAGCTTTTTCTTTGCCTAAAGTCACCAAGAGCATCTTTATCTAAACACACTGCAACATTTTTTAAATGAAAGTTGAGCATTGTTAAAAGTTGCATATATAATTTGCTATCACATGCAAAAACTATAAGACACTATGTATGACTTAGGTTGTTATTGGATGCGAAATCTGTCATTTACATCTGGGCATTGCAGTTTTACAGTTGCACTTATCATGACAGCATACATGCATACAACTCAGATTCAAAAACAAAAAGCAGCAGTAATTATTTTAATGTGTTTAATCAACAAAGAAAGTGAAAAGGATGACGTTCATTACTATGTTGGTGACATAGTAGTTACAGGCTGTCATGTTGCATGGGATAACACAATAAATGAGTGCCATTTTGGGGATGAAAACTATACATGATATAATTCACTTGCCTCTATAAAAGTCTGTCAAAATGTTTTGATTTTTTTTATTAACCATTGTTCTTTTTTATTTAGGTGCAGCAATGTTCTCAACCAAGAATGTTGTCATGCATAATGTCAATCAATACTAGATTAGTAGTGGCTGTTTTATCGTAATAAATTCAATCAGTCATATGTAACACAATAAAAACTAGAGAGAAACTTCTCTGAAGTGACATTGCATTGAAAATTGCATCATACATTGTTACAATTTTGAGAAAGTTGCAGTATATTCAGACTTGGTTAGAAAACATNTCACCTGGGATGTCTTCTTTCTGATATTTGCATGTGAATCCCCTTTCTACTGAATTGGGTGTTCATTGTACTGATTGCAACAATCCTTTTTCTACAATTTCAGGGCTATTTACTTTACATCTTTTCACTTGTGATACTGAAATGGCTCTCATCTGTAGAGAGAATGTGACTCCATTGATGAGATGTTCAGTCTTTGTGTTCCTTACACCAGTCTAAATGGTGCTGTCAATGATATGCAGCTTTCAGGATGGTGGGTAAATAGTCCACTTTTATGAAGGCATCTGGCCACAGTAAATCACGACACTTGTCCCATTACCACATGCATTATTTGCTATTTACACCAGTGTAAATAAATAAAATTGTCATTCCAATCCATTTATTTTTTCACTTGATGTTCAAATTTCATTTTTCTGATTTACTAGTTCAAGTAATTCATTATTTATTTTTAAATATTTCTAAACATAGTGAATTTTTAACCTTTTACATTTTATTGCTATTTTTTTCCATACACTTGTAAAATAAAGTTGAATCAATTTCTCTCATTTCCTTACATTTAATAATAGTTAATTTTAAATTCTGTCAGACAAATTGAAAAATGAATTTAATGAAAATATCAGTTTGTTTTAAGATTTAATTCAACAATTTAAAATATACTAAAGTGAATATTTTATATACAGTTATACACTCTAATACCGCATATTTATAATAAACATAACTTACAAGTTGTTTATTACACAGTAAATATATTTAGTTATAAAGTATTTGAAAGTGTATCTGTATTTATAAAATGTAACTGTTTATAGATGCATTACAAATATATGTCAAGTTTTGGTGTGTCTAACCCACAGATTATGCATGTTTTGGAATCAATTTGAAAGATGTGGATTAAGCATTGATGTTACCTTCTAATTTTAATTCATAATTATAAATTCATCAAATAGCTTTTTCTTTGCCTAAAGTCACCAAGAGCATCTTTATCTAAACACACTGCAACATTTTTTAAATGAAAGTTGAGCATTGTTAAAAGTTGCATATATAATTTGCTATCACATGCAAAAACTATAAGACACTATGTATGACTTAGGTTGTTATTGGATGCGAAATCTGTCATTTACATCTGGGCATTGCAGTTTTACAGTTGCACTTATCATGACAGCATACATGCATACAACTCAGATTCAAAAACAAAAAGCAGCAGTAATTATTTTAATGTGTTTAATCAACAAAGAAAGTGAAAAGGATGACGTTCATTACTATGTTGGTGACATAGTAGTTACAGGCTGTCATGTTGCATGGGATAACACAATAAATGAGTGCCATTTTGGGGATGAAAACTATACATGATATAATTCACTTGCCTCTATAAAAGTCTGTCAAAATGTTTTGATTTTTTTTATTAACCATTGTTCTTTTTTATTTAGGTGCAGCAATGTTCTCAACCAAGAATGTTGTCATGCATAATGTCAATCAATACTAGATTAGTAGTGGCTGTTTTATCATAATAAATTCAATCAGTCATATGTAACACAATAAAAACTAGAGAGAAACTTCTCTGAAGTGACATTGCATTGAAAATTGCATCATACATTGTTACAATTTTGAGAAAGTTGCAGTATATTCAGACTTGGTTAGAAAACATATAAAATATTTTATGTGCATTAGTCATTGATCAGTCATTGATCATCAGAGTTTTTCTCAAAATCATCAAAGACTCATATATCTATACCTCATATTTAATTCTCTTCCATTTATTTTACTGAATTTATTTTATGTAATTTACTTTTTTATTTCTATAGGGTGATTTTGTTGATTAAAATACTTATATATATATTTAAAATCCTAACCCAGCTTAGCTGCAATGTTTCTTCTTGTTTATATAAAATTACTTTCAGCCATTTTGTTACCAAAACTGAAACTAAATATGATGATGTCATTACCATTTTTCTTTATTTGCTTCATCTTTTTAACTCTGTAGTATACAAATCACTTTTATATTAGATAAATGAATATAATGTTTAAAATTTTAAATAATAATAAACTTTCAAGTTGGAAGGCAATAGTAAAATAAATTTAAATTAAATTTAAGAACTGAATTATTGCTGTTCAACCAATGTCACATCATCACCAATGTATTATTCATATTAAAATAGTTTTTCTATTTGTTTTTTTAAAGTTTGATTGATTACATAAATGCAAAAATAATCTATATTAAGCTACATAGAGTTATCTCAATGATAGGCGTATATAATATTTTTTACCCCTTGTAGTTTATATAATATTTTTGCTTTTATTATTATTGTTATCTCCAATGAATTAAATTGTCAAATGCTGGATTATTCAGACTGTGGTGTTCGTCGCACCACTGATTATGTGTTCACTGAGAATATATATAGAACCTGTAGACATATTTCTCACCATTCATTTTATTTACATTATGTACAGTACATAGAAATCTCGTTCTACACTATCCGTACAGTTGGTTAGGATCCACGTGTTGGTACAGGAGAGTAACCACGTCCGCAGAGTAGTTGACCAATCGGGAAAAGAAAAAAGAAGTGTATGGCAGACGGCTTGCACATGTTTATATATCCGTCACGCCAGCGCCACCTGGATTTTCAGATGTAGTGCTAGTTACACTTGTTCGGCCGCCACACAGACTATATTTTAACTATTAACAATTAGTTATAATTACAATAATTTTTGAATTAAATTAAATTTTAATAATTATTAATATTAGCATAAAATAGTTTAACTGCCTACCTTTAAAATATAATGCTTATTTATATTTTATATTATTTATTAATAGTCAAATATTGCTTGTGAATAATCTAGCATTTAATGATTTGATTATTAAGTAATATTCAGGTTTGACCGTTTATATATATCAACAATGAATTGCCAGAAGTGAAACAAAAAACATTTTGATGTTTGAGGTATACTTTCTAAACTGCATATTAATGNCATGGAATCTCTCCGAAATTCGTGCAATCGTCGTCATCCTTTGCGCATGCGTCGTTGTGAGCCTATGTTTCCTCCCGTTATGTGTCATATATCAGGGTTTGCCACGCTACTGATAATGATATTTCATCTTTGCTGTTTATACAATTGTTACCCTGAGTTGCCTTGTGTATAAAAATCGCTTCCATCAAGCGCAAAAATTGTGTTTGGTGCGTGGTGTATATTATCTTTGCTTGCTCAAATAACGGTTGTATCTCAGGGTCCGTGGCGTACTGTGCTAAGGCGGTTGTCAGCCTCTTGTGGAGGATATCAGCTTTATGTTTCTTAATCCTCACTCCTAAAGATCTCTTCGTGGAGCCGATATATAACAATTCTTCCTCGCATCTGCGATCCCTAATTGGGATGCTGTATACTCCAACCATCATGTCTTGTTGCGGAGTATCTTTTGCATTACTAAGCAGTCGAAATAATGTAGGACCTCTTCTAAATACGATGGAAACTTGTCTTTTCTTAGCTATCTCTTTATATAGTTTCTCCAAATATGGATTATACGTTATAGCCACTCTTTCCTTCTGTTCTTTCTCTAGCGTTTCCGGACTATCTGTTCTTTGCGGATGAATCATTTTTTTGGCTAATGTAGTTACCAGTTCACTATACCCATGCCGTTCAGCAATACTTTTAAGTATGTTTATCTCTGTTATAAATGCATGCGATGTCGAAGAGTGCATATACGCCCTTTAACCAAACCTTTAACCAAACATAGGCTCACAACGACGCATGCGCAAAGGATGATGACGATTGCACGAATTTCGGAGAGATTCCATGTTCGGAATTCTTTTAAAAAAAGATCGTTTCAAATCGAATCTTAACGGATTTTGCCCATTTTTCACCTGAAGAAGGACCAAAAGGTTCGAAAACGTTAGTGAAACAAATTAAAGTGAAGTAAGCACCGTTTTGGTTATTCTAGAAGTAAGTCTGTTGAAGATACGGTGTGTGTTGGAAGTAGTATTGATACAATAGTCTTCGTTAGACTTAACATCGATGAAAATTCAACGCGAAGCGACACACAATGGAGAAAAATGTCAAGATGGGATAAATTAATATATTTTTTCGTACACAATCGGTTATCCGAAACACCGATCTTCCGAACAACTCCAGTCCCCAATTGATTCGGATAATCGATGCTCTACTGTATTATAATTGCTATATGTCATTTTTAAATTTGTATATCGTTTTAATATTTAAATTTGAAATATTTTTAGAGTGCACCTCCAGAATTACAAGAAAGAATATCTGTAAAAATGAGAAGAACTTATCCAGTTAATTCAGCTCCAATTTCTATAAATGACAGACTATCAGAGATAAGTCTGAATACATCAGAAGTGTATGTTTATTATTTTTGCTTACATTAGTATACCTTTATTAATGCATTAATATATATCTTTAGTTCTTTAACTACTAACTTAACTACCAAATTTTTTTTAAGTTTCTTTCTTAAAATTGGAATTATTTTGCATGATTCAAAACATCTTTGTGTAATTTCTTTTATAATTTAAAACTAGTTTTTCTAATTTTCCTTTTATATTTTAGAAAATTTATCAGCATGTAACTATTTTTTATTCTTATTTTCTTTGGTTTCTTTTTTGATAAATCAATTACAAATCCAGGACAAGAAAAACAATGTTTCCTACAAGGTATTGTCTTAACTAATATTTTATTAATTTTTTATGATTTTTAAAATAAAAGAATAACTTATTGAAACTGATTGATTTGAATAACAGAATAACATGTGGTATACAATATAATATATGATTAAATTGTGATTCACAACTTTTAATTTTTACTTACCTGATTTTCTTTTCTATTAAAAATTTCCTTTTTATTCTCAAAATATGTCATTAACATATGCTTTTTTTTAATTCTGTCAATAAATACAATTGTAAAATTCTATTGAATACTTTACTAAAAAAGTAAAAAGTATTCAACAGAAAATAAATAAATAATTAAAATTGAAGTTATTAGTAAAAAAGTAATTTCTAAAGTATAAAACCCAATGTTCTAGTATTTTCACTAATTAGAGCATTTGGCATGTTTGAAGGATTTGGATTTAGATCTAATATACATTCAATTATGTGATTAATATATTGACTTAGACTATTAACAACACAGATTGCAGAATAATCAGTTTATGAAGTTTTTTACATTATTATAGATCATTATTAGGAAGAATTGATTATAAAATAAAAATAAGAAAACTCTAAAATGTTAATTTTTATTCCTTTTTTAATAATTAGCTTCTGGTTATAATATACAGATTTTCAAAATATTTTCAGAAATATTAATCAAAAATTACTGTTGATGCATACTAGAAGTAAAATATCCTATTTCCAAAGATTATAGAAAAAAATGATGCTATACAAATTTTTAATGTAATTATATGATTAAATGATAGGATATTCAAATACTTTGCCTTATTTATTGTTTTATTCATTTGTAACTATTTACATTGTAAACATTATTTTTTGTTTTTGTTATTTATATGTGAAATTAAGAAAAATCATAATAATAAAGAATTAAATAATGATATTCTGTTATTTTGCATAAATTTAATGTAAAAATTGCTTATGAAAATTTTAATTATTTAAAAAGATATTTAAGGATATTTAAGATTGTAATTTCTTTAAATATGCATTAAATCTTTATATAATAAAATCATATATATGATTTTATTTAATTAATATATACAGTTGCATTTTATTAATGATTATATGAAATTAAATAGCTAATAAATAATGAATTTCACATTAGTGCTGATATATTTTTATTATTTTTACTTAGCAATCCTTCAACACCCACAAAAGTTTCACCAGGTATAAGAGCTCAGTCTGTTTGGGTGAAACCAGCATCTTCTCCTTCCAAAACATCAAATAAGAAAAACCGTGACAGTGCAACACTATTGTTGAGAAGAAATTCTGGTGCATCTGTAACTTCACAACAAGAAGCTCAGTCACAGTCTCAATGGTATGACACATTACCACAAAATTCTAAAAATGATGGTCCTATTATTGAATTAAATGAACAGGTAATAATAATTTAAATAATAAATGAGTATTTAAAGTATAATTTGATTTTTAACAAATATAAGAATTAATTTTTAGTTTAATCATTTTATTATTTTTGATTCAGCTCACTCCTCATCGTCCTTTACGTTCAGAAGTTGAAAAACGACAAAGTAGGCCTTCTAGTGGTCATTTTAAGCAAATACCAACACCTTCTCCTACTAGACAGAGTTTTAATTATGGTGATTTTCTTATATTAATTTAATAAATCTTATATTAAATTTCAAAATTTTTTAAATTATTGTTAATTCTTTCAGGATCAGTACCATCAACTCCCTCCACTCCACGACTATTATCACCAGTCACTTCTACTCCTAATAATACAGATGATAAGCCACCACCATTGCCTCAGAAACAAGCTTATGCTGATTATACAAATTTAACTGATGATATGTCATATAGTAATACATTAAGAAAGAGTTCTATGACACTACCAAGTCGCGTTAAACATAAAGTATGTTTGCATTTTGCTAATTTACCAAAAAAATTAAAATAAGAAAAATTAATAATTTTTTCATTTCAGCCTCCTCCACCTCTACCTGTAAAAGATTGTGCATCTACATTGGTACCAAAGAAACCTTATAGGCCACAAACTGATTGTTTAGAAAGTCCTCCAGAATTACCAAAAAAACCTCATCATTCTGAAATGATAGAAAGTTGATATATAGAAATTTACAATTAAGTGCCTTTTAATGATTCATAATAGTTGAATAAATAACGTAAAAACCAGTTTTCATATTTCAACTCTTTGACATTTCCTGTTTATATAAAATAAAATATACATTTCCATGAACTATGTAATTTAAAAGTACAATACAGTAATTAAATTCTTAAATTCATTGCTATTTCCCAATTAAATTGTTTTCATAAAATTATGAATCTACTAATGTGAGATCAATTAAGGTCAATAATTCTTTGTACTATCTATGTTGATTTTATTGTTTTTATATCTTTTTTGATAAAACTATACATTATATTTTCCTTCTTTAGCATAATGCATCTTAAAATATGATCTCATTCTTTGTTTTAGAAGCATAACTTTTTTTGATGTGCAGATTTTCATTTACATATTTTATGCTTTTATGTCTTATATAGAATTTAATTTACTGTCATATGTGCTTATCTAATTTTTAGATTTTGCTAAAAGAAAATATATATATATATACACAGATATTTAAGAAACTGTGCATTATACAAAACAAATTTAAATTAATTTGATATGTTATATTGAAAAATGTGCAACAACAATTTGTTATAATGTCAGTTTTTCTATACTTCAGATAGTCAAATATAGTGATATAATTTTCATTTTTATTTAGAATAAGATACCTTCTTTCTCAAAGTATTCATATATTTTGGTCAACTTGTTTTAAACTATCATCAAAGAAAATTTCATTGTAATTTTAATCAGTTTTCATCTAAACTCATTTAATTATTCCAGTGCAATTTAATTTTTAACATTTTCTATGATTTCTATTTTAAACTTTTTATTTAAATCTGTCTAGTCATTAGAAAGTGATTGATATTTTATATAAATTATTATGGAAAAATATTTTAATATTAATGCTGCATTGTAACTGTGCAACATTTTCTATCTGTTGTGATTTTTTTTAATTAAAATACAAACGAAATTTTTAATTTTTAATATATATATATATATATATATATATTGTCAATTGTACAAAATTCTCAGACAGAATTCTGAAATTCAAAATGACTTGATCTATACTTAATTATTTATTAATGCTTTTTTTAAAGAATGTAATTAATTTGCATTTCATTCAGATATTGTTAAAATATAGTTTAAATCAATAATGTCCAAATTTAGGGACCAAATTTGATCATTCCACTTTCATTTTCAGTATTTTGAGAAGAAAGGAATTTATATAAGTATATATTTCAATTAATATATACTGTTATTACTTTTATAAAATAAATTTCTATATTTTATAAATTTTTTGAATTTTTATATTTGGACATTGTTGATTTAAATATAAAAATCTTATTAAAAAAAAATGTGCCATGAATCCCACTTATATAAATCAGTACAATTTTCATAAAGTTAATTAAGGATTTAATTTTTATTAATTTGTATAGAATAAATCAAAAATTATTTTGAGATATTTAGATAGTTTGCTATAATATATATAATTTCATAATTCTTTTTTAAGTTGTAAATGCTGTGCAATTATCAATAATTCATCAAAAATTATTTTTGTTTTAAAGATATTTTATTATCTTTATAGATTTTTTTCAATAAATTTATCTTCCTTCTTCCATCTAATTTTGTAAATTTATTTGGACCAAAGAAATTATTTTGATATGTCCAGAATATTATAAATGTATTATCATGTCATATATTATCATTGGGATATAATTATTAAAAAAAAATTGTATATATTTTATTGTCAATAAAAACAAATTCTGTTACAGCAAAATGTTATAAATTTTTTTTAGATTTTAGTGCAATTAATATAAACATATTTCAAGTTGTGTGCTTAAAATGATTTTTAATTTTGTAATTATTTAACATTTTCTTTGTTAAATTAATGCTTTTAGGCTTTTTCTCAAAGAATTTTTAGGATCTGACTGATAATTAACATGAATTAGGAACATGAATACAACAGATTTATCCGTTGTATCTTCAGAGATTTACACATCATCAAGTGTGTTATCTGTAAAATCGACAGCTGCCTTTGTATCGACAGCATCAGACAGGTGTCACTAATTAAGTAAGCGCCTTACAAATGAACGTTATTTTACGGTAATTAAAACATATTTATATTCCATTAACCTTTAATGAATGTCAGATGCCCAAGGCATCCAAAAAATTTGCCATTTTACAAGTTTTTCCTTCAAAATTTGTAGATATATTTACACACGTACACAAAAAAAAAAAAATGCTTGTAGATCTTCATCCAGCTTTATAACATATTAAAACATTGTTATTAAGTCATGTAGACTTATTAATTTTCAAAAATTTCCCTGAAAAAATGAAAATAAATAAAAAAAAATTTAAGAAATTTCGTGCTCGAAATATAGTATACATAATTAGACTACTAATCTATAGTTTATTAAGTACCAATTATGCTATTAAAATTCAAACAGTTTATATATATATATATGTACAAATAACGGCGTAGAAGTTTTCATCATTTGTGACTAAAAAATGTCACCTGTACACAATTCTAATTCTTATAAAAGTCATCAGAAAATAACCTTTAATAATTAAAATAATATAATCTTGTTTCCAATTTTATTTTATTTTTTTTTCTCTTCAAAATACTAAATTAAATTGAATAAAGTGTAAGAAAAATTACTAAAAATTATCGACTAAATCGGGAATTTTTAATAATTAATTTAAATATTCGATATTATTTATTATTATTTATATTTTTTTAAGTTTAGTCATTGGTGATTATCGTGATAACGAATCGTAAAGAAGTGGAATGCAAGCAGATCAACCAGAACAATGCTCAGTAATTCAAATGGTTATATTACGAAATGGCTGCTATAGAAAAACATTGGAAACGTTTTATATACTGTGCATGGCAGAATAAAATAATGTTTTACATCTATATCGTGTCTACAATACTTAGAGAAGGCAGTAAATTATGACAAACGAATGGAATTAATTCTTAGAGTTGCCAAACTACCTTTCTTTGTAGACGTCTCTCTTTGCTGGCTACAAAATTTTTTTTCTTATTTTAAATCCTCTTCTTCTATAATCGACTTCGTGTTTGTCGTATTAACTGCATTTATAAGATAAAGGCGGCTTGTTTGAATGTGAGAGGAGTAATTAGTAAGAGCATGATTTGTAACGAAATTTTGCATTCTTTCTTTATTATTCGCGCTCTTTCTTAGTATGTGCCTATTAAAATTCTAAGCGCAGATCGATGAAAGATTTTTTTTTTTTTTTTTACATTTTCCCATCAAAATATATGAATTGTTTAAAATAAAAATCTTAATTTTTGTAACTAAATTTGTAGTTTTCAATATGGCTTCTAAGTTTATATACGTTAAATTTAAATAACGAATTCGTGTAAATTTCAATTATAAGATGGGATCTGTAATAACTTAATACATGATTTACTTACTGCAGTGTTTCGATTACACTGTTAATTCTTCAGAAGAAGAAGCCTGACTGCATATAGGTGCGTATGGTGACATCAGAAGAGGTCGTGGATACGTAGAAAATTCGTGATGCATGCTAGTGGCTGCAATTGGTAAAAAAGGATTAACACCCGCTAATCCTAATCCTAAACTGTTCGGTAATATGGGCCTTGCAGCCATTCGTAACTTTTCCAATTCGGCTTCTTTTAATCTTTTCTCTTTGGCTCTTCTATTTTGAAACCATATTTTAACTTGGGTTTCGGTTAAATTTAGTGAACTCGAAAATTCGGCTCTTTCGGCAATTGATAAGTATTGTTTCGTGCGAAACTTTCTTTCCAGCGCTAGCAGTTGTTGTGTTGTGAAAGGCGTTCGTGGTTTCCTATTGCTCTTGTGACGTCTCAGTTGGCACTTCATTGCCGGTAATTTAGGAGGTTCCATCGATTCTAAAAATTAAAAAATACATGATATAAGTAAATAAAATAAAAATAAAAGGAGCATTTTGTTCTGGACAAAACACCATTCACGTGACATAACAACTAGTAATATGATTAAAAACATTTCACATTAACAATGATCAATCCGAAGTAAATACATTAACAATAATTACAACGGAGTAAATACATTAATAATTGTAAAGTGGGGGATTTAATATCGGAAAAAGCTTAGAAAATAAAATCACAGTTCGTAATAGTCATCACGTACGTTAGCGTGTAGAAGGGAATTTATACAGGAAGATAACAATTATGTAAAAAGCTAGAGTTGACTGAGAACTGTTTTGTGATTGCCATTAATCGTTTGGATGTGCAAACAATTTATCTAAATTCTACCCAATGCAAATAACGAAATCGTAATTATTGATTGAAGTCGACATTTTAATCTGTTTAGTCGTAGGCTCGGTAATGGAGTCGATCGGATCTTTGCATCGAGGAATAAAAGCAAATAAAATATCCTCGTTTATAAAACTGAAACGTTCATTCATCAATAAATAAGTAAATAAAATTTCGAAGAATATTACATATTAACTAGAAATTATTATTAAATGGATAGTTTATTTGTTAGATTAAAATATATAAAGTTTTTATTGATTGTGTATTTTGTTGGAGAAGAAATAAGTAAAAAACTATGTTATTGTTTGTTTTAAAATATACTGTTGTTGTCTCGGAAACACGAATTTGTTTTAAAATAAATTTTTATTCGTTTATGTACTTACGAATTATTATATTTTATACAAAAAATAATGATAAACTTGTATAGCATTTTTTAAAGCTAATCCTTAATAAGAATAGCCAATGTTTATAGTCTATCTTACAATCGATGGATAAAGTAGAAATTAATTAATTTATTGTTTTAAATTCTACTTTTTTTTTTAAAATAAATAAATGTTTGAATTGAATTAAATCCTTATTTAATAATATCGTAACTCGTTATTTTACTCTTAAACGGCAGAATAGATTTCTATTAACTATCCACTCTTACGTTTAAGATTGAAGATTATTATTAATTAAACTGCCAAAAAAGCTAATGGTAAGTCATCATTATGTAAATAATGTTATTTAAGTTTACGTTTCTGTATTTTAATGGCAGACGTAGAAGTCCGTTAATCATTTAGTGGCTAGATAATTATGTTAATTGTGTTTTTATATTTCGATCATAATCAGTTAATTTTGTAGATGTTTATATAAATTAATTTTAATCATATACTTAATTACAATTTACTACACCATGTAAATGTATATTTAAAATATCTCACGTACTGAATAATTAGAACTTATTGAAGGGAGTCGTTTTCGATCTCATCCAGAGTGAAACAATTCTGTCTGTACTTTAATTGTTTTCGTAGTTTACGGTTTAATTGCTAGTTATTTATTTTAAAAAATCAGCAATTTGAAGTGATTATAAAATACAGAGTCTATATAGACATTCATTTAGTTTATAGGCTGTATAGACTGTATTTTTTCACGATTATTTTAGGCTAGATAAGCCCAAAATACAACGAAGTTCTTACTAAACAAAATTCATTTTTGGAAGTTAATTAACAAAAAATTCCAATGTTTATTATCCTAATTAAATCAAGAAGTTTTAACTTAATATTAAACCAGTTAGCCCACATTCTAGAGTATACATATTTAATTATTCAAAAGCTTATATCATGAAAAAATATACATTTAACGAGAAAAATTAAGCATAAAATGTATTTTATATTAGTTTAAATAATTATTTTTGTTTTAATGACTTAACTTCTTAACCAATTTCTATGTGTTCTGTATACACATACAGAACATGATTAATAATTTAAGTGATTAATTATAGTGTTAATTAACATTACTACGAAGAGAAAAGTATGTGTGCTTTTTATCTATTTAAGATTTTAAATGTATACTAAAAATATTTATTAAAAAAAGGGGAAAGAAGAGAGACGAATGACGAGCACTCCTACTACCAGAGTTATACATAATTAGTAAATTAGGATCGAAATGAGTATACGTCGTCTTTCTAAACTGTCAAAACAGATTAGCAATTAGCTATCCTGTCAGTGATTGCTTAGTCACGCTCTCGTAAGCTATTATTTGAAGCGATCTTATAAAGCAGTAGGCGGTTCTAATCGTTAATCTCCCTTCTACCAAGAAATGTTTGGCTTAATTGGATTTGGCTTTCTGTACCGCAACTTGACCATATTTGGATTCTTAAAATTATCAAATGGAAACGTCTTTTATTTAATTTAATATGTATCTCTTTCTAAATTAAAGTGTTATCGCATTTTGGACCACCTTAGATTATCTTTGCTTGTATAGGTAAAACTATGAAACCTGTATAGAAAAATGCGTGGGTTCTACGCGGTGAGATAAGTACAAAATTCAAAAAAATTGCCTTTTATCTAACTATAAATGGATTCTAAAATGAATCGGGATAATTTGGAGCGTGTCAAGTGTTAAATTTGATGTTATTGAACTGTTTTATATCGAGAAAACAGGCGCGAGGTATTATTAAATATACCTCTGGAATATTTAGTTTGAAGAATACCATTTGAATAATGTTAAGTGAGATATTGACTTCGANTAAAATATATATTTATATAGTATAATGAATATATTTATTCTGAATCATTAAAGTTTTAGTCATTTCCAGAATTATAACAAAATTTAATTCAAGATTTTAACTTTAATCTTTTCGTTTAAATGGTTTAAAAACCATTAATAAATATTATTTTAAATAACTGTTTAAAATGTCTTATTTTAATTTTTCTTTTAAATAAAATGAATTGGAAACAGTAGAATTCGTAGGCCTAGAGTTAAATTAACATCATTTTATTTTGCTCTATAGATTTATATATAGCTTATATATATATAAATCTATAGATGATCTGTTTAGTTTGATTTAAGAATAACGTGTTTACTACAATTCAATATTTGTCTTAGTCTATTTTATGCTTACGAGTGCATAAACTAGCTTACATGTAGCCATAAATAAGATTCGTTAAAGTTATAACTAACAAAATAAACTAATTTTTTATTCAATTTGAATATGTTTACTACCACTAATTACACTTAACTAAAGGATAATGTTTAATTAACATAGACCATAACTGCGACCAATTTAGATCAAATATAGGCCTATAAGTTTATTTAAATTATTTTACATACCGTTTTAATTTAGACGAAATTATATTTTAAAATATATAAAATTTTAAATATATCTAGGCCTATATATCAGTAATAAACTAGGAGCGTTAAATTTTTATAAATAAAAGTTACTTAGGTCTATATGAATTTATAATGATACATCTTAGGCCGATATACCTGTATTTAAAAAAAATCTATTTAAAACAAGCTTTAATAGACAATTAAAGTTTGCTTTCTAAAGTTAACTCTGCTCTAATTAAAGTTAACTGTGCTTTTTTAATGTATTTAGATAAGTTTTACAAAACAGAGAGAGAGAGATGCAATTAGGTTAGAACAATTTTACAGGATGAAAACTTTAATAATTCTATTATTTTAAATATAATATTAATATATTTGTTTATTCTCGAGATTACTTTTGTTATTTGAATAATTTCCAAAAATTATCAGAAAACTTTTTATATTTTTATCCTCAATTACAAATAATCAATTAAAGAGTTAGATCAAAAAAGTCTAACATGAAACTTAAATATAAGCATAAAATTTTGTTATTTTTTTGGATTTTTTTTCTATTAAATTTCTACTTTTCGTGGCCTTTTTAAATATTAATTCGTTTTTTTCGATGTTATAAATAATTTATATAGGCCTATATTTATAGGTTATACTTTAAAGATTATATATACAGAAGACTTTAACATGATTCCTCTCAACAAAATAGCATTCTAAATTATTGGGAATGAAGAAATGTTGATAATCTTGAGTAATGAAGAAATTTTATAAATTGATTTATTAAAGTATAATTTGTTTAAATACGAATTTATATCATAATATAGCTACTGTTTAATATTTTATTTTAAACAGGCTTTCGTGATGTTTTGTTAAGTAACTGATAGGCCTAAACTCCCTTGAACTGTTAAAGACTAAAATAATACTAAACATATGGTATTAATTTCTTAAAAAACACAGTAAATAAATTTAAAAATCCAGAAGTAATATATATAAAATATATTTTTATTTTTTATTTATTTTTTTTTTTTCGTTTTTCAATGGAAAAACGAAAAAAGCTCGTGCAAGTTCGTGGAAAAAACTTAAAATTTGGCAGAATTTTAGCAAATTTAAAGATTCTAACTGATATAAATACAGTATATAATAAGTTTGATATTTAAGTTGTTGCTGAGACTACATAACAGTCCCTTTAGAAAAAGATTGATTTGAAGAGAACTTTAGAATCTGGAGCACGTTATGATGTATCTATTTCGGTCAATTAGGAACCGAGCATATTATGATAAAAATATAACTTTATTTTTTTCGTACCCTTTCGGTGTTCTTTGAGAAAGGAAGTGCAACATGTAAGCAACATGACTTTACTATTGTTTGCCTTGATTGGGTGCAGCTGATCTGAACATGCGGTTCTCTGATTGACACTTTGGCTCTGATACAATGCTTCACAGAAATAGATCTTCCTACACTCTGTTCCCTTTACTCAACTTAACCAACTCCAGAATATGAAGAAAACTTTCCAATGCTTAATATTTGAAGTCTAAGAGCTTTTTTTAGGTCCTTAATTTATTAAATTTCATCTATCTTGCCAGTAGTTGTAACGAGTTTTAATCCTCGTCTATTGCAAAGTTTCGGAGCATATAAAAGAGATTCGTTTATCTTTTGCGTATTTTTCACTTAAATATTATGTTCTAAATCATTATTATAATAAGATTTTAATTTTTAAAAGAAATTATAAATATAATAGCAATATTTCGAACTTTATAGATATTTTCTCGGAAGAGAAACGAGGGAAAAATTACGAATAAGTAATGTTACGCAATTCTGGGAGATCTCCAAGTTTACTTCAAGTAGAAATGAAGTGACAGTAAACGTGACGCTTTCTGTCACGAGTATTTTGGTGACAGGTGTAGTAGTTGACGTCATTTCGTCACGCTGTCTTGTTCTTGTTTCGGAGGACGTCTCGCAAGAACAGTTGGAATAGCTAGTCAATTAGGCTTTGCTAACAGAAGTATGAGGTCGTTTCGCCTTTCACACTCCCGTTCATGCTAATCTTACTCCTAATTCGAAATGCCTGTTGCTTTGCGCACTAACCTAAAGATCACTGATGGACTAAATTAGTAGTCGGACACGTTACATACTGTTTTGAATGTTTGCAACAAACACAACTATCGTTTTATACCTTAAAAAAAAGGCTTAGTTGATGTATTGAAACGATTTTGAAGATATTGTTAAGTTCCATTCAACACAAACAAATTTTATGTCAATAGCGCTTTCAGCTGAGTAGTTTCAATCCTAGGGCAATCACGGTGAAAACGACTATAAAAACCCTCACCACCAAATATAAACACGTAGTTATCACTCGTCCATTTATCGATTATTTTACGTGACTATTTTCACAAAATAAACATGATTTTAGTGCACACGAATCCGATTACATTAAGTGGTTGAGCTCGACTTTATTCTGAGAAATGTTTAATACCACGCTTTGCTGAATCTTCAAAGTAATTGGATGCATTTTGTTTGATTCGTTTGTAAGAAAGAATTATATATAAAATACATCGGTTACGTTTCGCATCTAAACCAATAAAGAATAACATTTGTATCTTTTTATGTCCTATAGATATATACAAAGGCCTCTTTCCTTTACTCTAGAGGGGTTTTCACCCATTTTAGAACCCTCGGATCATAATCTTGGGAAAATTAGGCTTCTTCCGGTTTTGAGTTATCTATAGAAGAGACGATCATATGTCAATCTTTTCCTTTGCTTCAATTGAAATTCCCAGGAAAAATTTATTGAAACCGAATGTAATTCTTATTCTATGCATCGCTTTGATTAAATGTAGATTAATAAATTTATCGTTTATGTTTCCATTTAAAAAGTTATTTTCAATTCTAGCGAAAGCTACTTAAGAAGTACGAATCAGATTTTTTTGTTCATTTTCATAAAAGAAAGTCAAATTATTATTATATTAAAATTAGATTTTTTAAGAAGTACGAGAAAGTGATTTGGGCTTTAAAAATATATAAAATAAAAATTATAACTATGCAAAACCAAAACATAGAACATTAAAAATACGGAAATATACAGTTAAACTTCGAAAAAGCGTTCTTATGAATAGCTCTACCCTTGTAAAGCGCTAATGAGTTACTTGCAAGCAGATCTTTCCCATAAATATTAAATACAGAACCTTTCAGTATCTAAATTATTAAATGTACGATTTTGCAATGCTTTTACCAAATCCTATAACTTTCAAACTCAACCTCACTATACAAATTGAATTACTATAACAATTTTTATTCGTTAAGAAACTTCAGTTTAGCGCCGCACTCGATTTAGTACCAATTTCAAAGTCGAAATAGTGAAACTAAATAGTTTTTTTGGTTATTAATTATAATTTTATGTAGGCCTATAACTTGATAACTAATGATAACTTATAATCGAATACATAATGACTGGATTTTGTAGCAGAATAAAAACTGATACATTAGAAAAACGGTATAGACTCATAAGGAAAGTTACGAATTAATAAATCATTAGATATTTTAGCTAATTTAATGTGTAGATTCATCAGAGAATGACATATTTAGTAACCAAAATATAAAAATGAACTCATTAGTATTGTAGCCTACAGCTTAAGAAACTGGTCACTATATAATCGCGGATGAATTATAAAATATCATAAAATAATCTAACGAAAAAGCTACATTATATAAATATTATGAATGAAATCATATTCAATCATAATATCAATGAGTAATAATATGATTGATCATATCCTTCAATGGTTTTATCAATGGCATTCATGGGAAATGGGCATCAATGGCATTTTGTAGATGTTATAGAATTTCTTTAATATTTGCATTAAAAAATATTAAAGTAAAGATTTGCGTTAAAAAAAAAAAGTAAATTTCAAACAACAAATTATGAATTCATTATCTTTAAAATATATGAACAAAAATTAAATGTATTTTTCTTCCATACTGGTTCATATAATAGGCCTAGAATGTTGCATTCGTTATTAATGAATATACGTAAATGCTATGTTTTAATTTATATAATTTATAACAATATTTTAATTAGCATCAATTAAATAAATTATATTTAAATTTAGGTGTTTAATGCGCTGAAAGCTGTAAATCGAAACTTAGGCCTATATATGAGTTAATTGTAAAGACAGGCCTGATAAACTACTTTAAAACTTAAATATTTGTAAAGATATATGTAAATTTTATTCATTAAACTTAATTAAATTTTATTTATATAGATTTACATTGATTTAAGATTAAACCAGTGCATAAATTAAAAGTTCGACCTATAAAATATAGGTAGGCCGTAGCCTACGCGCTTTCAATTTATAANGTTCCATTCTTTAGGAATCCGATTTCTTACAAGTCCTTCCAATCATAGCCCGACACATGTCAAGTTTACGGGCTACAGCTAATTGAAAGGTTTTCTTCCATAAAATTAATCGATTCTAGACTAATCCGACTCAACATTTCTTAAATACAGTAGAACCTCTATTATCCGGACTAATTGGGGATGAAGGTAGTCCGGATAAGGATAAATCCGGATAATCAAAACAAATACTTTAATTTGTCTTTTAATGATAATACAACACGTTTTATTTTGTATGGTGCATATCGGTAATATTAAAAGTAAATACTGTATTTAAACCGTACAAATCAGCAAATTCGTAAAATTTTTGTTTATTTTGAACAATCCGGATAATCGAAAATCCGGATATTGGAGGTCCGGATAATGGAGGTTCTACTGTAATTAAATTTGTTGATAATTAGCCTATATTAAAATATTTTTTAAATTAAAATTCTTAATTAAAAGTGATACAAATGTGTTGATTTATAATGCTCAATAGAATTTTATTTTATTTTTTTAAAACTTTAATAAATTCGTAAATATTGGAATTTATTTATGAATTTATACAAATTATAACAATAACTGTAATATATATTTATGAATTTATTAAAGTAAAATTAAAAATTTTCAATATACACACAATGGAAAAGATATAGAAGAGATGTTTATATGACTTGTAGGCATAAATATGAGGAATTAAAATAGAAAAGTTTACATTTCCTAATCTTAATAAAAATATATTATATTACACATTTTATATTATTCGTTTATTTAAACAAGGTTTTATTATATTTTGTTTAAATATTTAAATACTTTTTTCTGTTTTGTTGATGAGAATAAAAATATTAATTTTATTGATTAAAATTTATATATTAAAAAGTTTATTTGTAGATTTTATTATAAAATAAAATTTAAATATACCAAATTAAAAATTAATAGTGCATAGTGATAGGAAATTAAAGAAAAACTAATGTTAATAATGACAAAAAGAATTTTGAAGACGGAAAATTGTTTTAGCTCATAGGATAAGATGTAAGGTAAAAAGTCATGATGATTGAATCTTTAAGAATACTTTCCATAGAGAAAGAATGGCATCATGAACTGTAAATTTGTTCGTGTCCGAGTAGAAACCATATAAGAAACCTGTTGGAGAAGTCATGCTATTTAACGAGGGTCATTCCTTTTTACAACTCTCAGTTCTTAAGGCTAAAGGGCGATGTATGAACCAAATGAGATGCTATCTTTAATATAAATACAAGTAATGATGATAAACTGTTATTGAATAACTCCGTTATCCAAACCATGCGTTTTCTTTTATGAACATTTAGTTTACTTATGGATTATTTTACAGCTTTTGTTAATTTTTTATGACTTACATTCATTTAATAAATATTTTCATTTACTTCGTAATGTTTTGTACTGTGTATAAACTTGTACGATATAAAATTTGGCTGTCTTCCTATAAAAACACTAGAAAAATTAGTAATAATCCTGTTATATAATTATAAATTAATGTGTTTTAAAATATTTAAATTAATGATTTCTAAATTGTAAATTGGAGTTTATTAGCGGTAATATAATCATGGAAGAAAGCCTAATGAGGTGTAATCCTGTTAAAAGTTATTTAAATCTTATATAAAAGACAAAAAATAAGTTTATATGCGTCTGTCATAAATGCTGTTGATCTGGAACAAAGTTTGTTTAAACAATGTCGATTCTTCTCAAGATCCTCGGTTGATCACATCAAAGACATTTAAACCCGCAGTCGACTCGGATATTTATGTTTGTCTGCTTTAATAACTATTATTATGATCAATAATTACAAGAATGGGCGATATGCTTACTTGTATTAAATTATAACATTTAATTTAAAAATACGCTGCTAAAAAGTGTACAAAATGAATCTTTTAATTGTTAAACACATTTGTCGATTACTCTCTGATGTGCACTTGTTATTTCATGAATTAAATAAACATAAACATTTACTTAAGCTTGAAGTAAACCTAAACTTTAAGTACAATTATGATTGAACTGAGTGCTGTACAAATTGAAAATTCTGCTTACTTTAAATCAAAATAAATCAGTTCGTACGAAAGCCTGCATAGAAAATGTTTTTAAATAATATTTTAAAATTAAATAAGTAATTTTATATTTTATATTTTCTTTAATTTACATTAGTAATAAAGTAAAATTTTATTTTATAAGATCCAGTTTTGAATTGCCTGTAGGTTCATTTATAATAGAACTACAGTCTGAGTTGTCCTTGGCTCATTAAAAGTATTTATATTTAAATTCAATTTCAAGAAAATTTACATCTTAATGTTAAAAATAAGAATTAGACAAAATTTATTGCATAAAATTTTTGTAGATAGTCTAGTATTATTTTGTAATATAGCGCTCTTAAAATGCGGAATATCCTCGTTGAGAAAGAAACGTATAAATAGGCTAAATATTGTTGAAATTCAAAAATGTCATTGGAAAAATAGATATATGTAATATTAAATTATAAATTGTTCGAATGACGAAGCAAAGATAATAGCCTATTAATCATTCGAAATGATTTAAGGTAATGTGCGATTAGTTGGCCTCCAATTGAGATTAGACAAGTTGGAGGTTACGGTAATTCAAAGCAAATCACCTTACTCTTAACTTTCATAAATCTAAATTAAATTAAATTATAAATATTAATTGAAAGTTAAATTAGAAATAAAGAGATTATATAAATTGCTTTCATATATAGGCTATATATTAAATGTTTTCTTTTATTTCTTGTCTCCCGTGTGTTCAAGATTTAGACTCCATTGACATAGTTTAATAAAGGTCAAAATTGATTTTTTTTTTTTTGAAATTATGAAAATTTTTACTAATAAAGATAATCAAGTAGGAAAGTTTATGTTAGTTAAATAAATAGATTTATCAAGTCTTATACTTAGTCTAAAAAATTAAATTTGATACTTAGTCTATTTTAAATATATCTTAAAATCTAAAAAAGCAATAAATTAACATTATATTATATAAATAAAATAAGAAATCTAACTATCGATCAATTTCCTAGAAATTGGACTATAAGAAGCTTAAACGCTATTTTTATTGCTAAGATTTCATTGCCGATAATAGAAAAGTTTTAATTTCTTTGAAATAGACCTATTGATCTCTTGGATGATGGCCTTTAAGAGCTTCTATACCAAATGGCTAGACTGTCATAGAGCTTCTAATATGTAATATCGATTACTCTTACTAGTTTTAATTAATTAAATAACAATTTAATATTACCCTTTACTATTATTCTTACTATATGTCTTATGCTTAAGCTATTAATGTTTAGTATAGACAATTGATATGCTCTGAAGTTCAGTATAGACTGGTAATATATTTCTAATATTTGATATTAGTAATTATTACATACTCTTGTGTTTAATATAGGATACTGACATGAAAGTCCTGTTTTTCTATGTAGTGATGTTCCATAATGATATATATGCTTTCACGTTTAATATAAGTTTATATTACGCACTAAAATGTAGGCCTATTAATATCTTTTTAACATATTTATAAAATTTTAATTGTTTAATCTAACAAATTATTATTATTTTATTAATTGGGTCTTTTAAACTACTTCACCTCTTCTTAGTCGCATTAAATATAAATTATGGAATACTGTTCTATTAATTTGTCTTTACAGAATAACAAAATGTAATTATAAGCGGTAAATATGAATTATAGGCTAAAGTATTAAATTAAATTTTAAAATTAACATTAAAATATATTTATTTATATACAGTATTTAGTATTCGCCTCATCTTATATTAATATTAACTAAGTCGGTGATAAAGTCTAATATACCTTTTTGCATTCAAAAATATTAAAATTCATAATCTTTTCTAAGAATTATTAAGAATTTATAAATAAATGTTTATATTATAATAATTTACAGAGTTTTTTAAAGACAGAATATTGGTTACTAATTACTTTTTAATTCTTGTATTTGAACAAGCAAGAACTTGTGTTTTTTAATATAATTTTCATGTTTATACTTTTAAAATTTTAAGTTAAATTTATTATCCGACATAATTTACAATTATTAATTACCCAAAAAATATATTTTTTCAAATAATTTAAAGATTTATTGAACCAAAAGATTTTTTTCTGACTAACTTAAAAAATTGGTGGATTGTATATAGACGCCATGTTTCAGACTTATTGATGAAACATCTGTCAACGTCACAGTTAATTTTAACGAAGGTTACAAGCAGTTGTTACTATCAATCATTAGTGTAAGACACGAATCGAGTTGTAATTGTATGAAAATAATTGACAGATTCATCACACAATACTCATACATCTGCACTCTTCAGTCACGCCTTTCACACTCCAAAGCTCACCCTCTATAATTTCTAATTGGAACGACACTAAAAACTAAGTTTCACCTTTTTCATAAAGTCAGCTACTGTGTCATGCATCTGCTTGTCTTTACAATTCCCCATTTGAATGTTATCAAATTGATTTTTTTATTCTTCTTTATATTATATGTAGGCCTATTTATATATTTTTAAATCACAAATAAAGTGTTTCCATTGAAATTCTTAGTTTTTAACATTTAGAATTAACTAAAATGTTTGCTAATTTTGCTAATAATGATTGATTTGTTGTTCATTTAGTTTTTTATATTTAACTTTGTATGAATTTGTATTATTTTGTGAAAGAGCTGAAGGTATTTATTAAGATTTTAAGAGGTTTTTGGCTAATTAAATTAAACAATAAATTAGAAAGTAAATATGCTAATTAAGTAAATATCATATTTATTTATTAAAAAAATGTAGAAAATTTTAGTTTTTAATTTAATTTAGTTCCTTTCTTAACCGTTATCATAACCGTTTTCATGCATAAAATAATTTTTTTAATGTAAAAATTAATTAAAATTATTAATATTTATAGAATTTTGAAGTTTTTCTGTTAAAATATATCATTAACATAGAATCTAAATAATCAAATTTAATATGTGATGTGTATATTTAAGTTGATAGTAATTATCTAAAAACAGATACATTACAATTAAGTATAGGCCTATTAAATGTCTGTTCGCCTACTCAAATTATGCAATAAATTGGAAATTAAATGATAATTTCGATAATTTAATTTATCTGTATCATAAATCATTAAAATATATTTCATCAAATGTTAAATCTGACAAATGACAATAAAATTTGCATATAGTTTTTGGCCTATTTATATCTCTATATGCATTAAACAATAACTGTAAGTTATGTAATTTATTTATTTGCCTATAGGCTAACATTTATAATTTATAGGCTCCTATCACTATTTTATGCCTTTAGTTAATAGGATTTAGTTCCTTTGTATTGTTGGTTAAATTTAAAATATGTTTTAAAGTTATAATTTATTAATGGAACACAATTCTTAGAATGTGTCCTTAACCAAGTGACATCAGGTTCAACGGGTTCATGTTGAACTTGAAGAATGTCGGACATTTTAATCTTCTTGACGGGTTATTTCTATGATAAATACGTTTTCCTAAGGGTTATTATATATCTTACCTGTGATTTAACATGAAATTTAGGCCAGTTGAAGTGTTAAAAAATTAGAAATTTGTTAATTTTTGTCTACGATGATGGATTTCTCGATTGGTTTATAGTTATGGTTGAAGATAAGGCAGGGTATATATTATATAAAGTTTAATGAGTCAGAAATTAATAGGTTGAAAGAAGAAAATTTCGACAAATGCCAACTTACTATTAAGTGAAGATGGAGAAATGGGGCGCGTGTGTTGCTGCATCCAGGGCATAACAGAAGTGCCGAGATGCGTCGAGGTCCACGTGACAGGAGTCACAATGTTTTGCTGTGGCGCCAAAGACAGTTTAACCCCGTCCAAAATTGGAGTAGGACGAGGAACTCCGGTTAAATGAAAGAGTGGATCAGCACGAAGAAGTCCTTCTACAGAAAATCGAGTCGGCGTAGCAAATCTCAGGTGGGTAGATCTACTGGGAGCGGCATCACCGTTTGCATTCTTGGATCCTGCCAGAAGCGATGCTACAGAAAATGATATAGACTTAGCTCCACTTGATGACGCTTTCTGGTTTGATTCCGTCGACTTTTCTGGTGATAAACGATTAAGATCCGAATCCATTCCGATGTCTTGTTAGCGAGTATGGGGCCACTTTAACATTTTGAGAGTCTAGAAACGGAGAACGTCGCTTGACGAAATGATCTCTCCACTTAACGAGCGGAATGAACGCACGTGCTGTTACTTCACCCTCGAGTTGCAGCGGCCTGTTGCTCGGAGGCGGAGCTTGGACGGAGACTAATGTCGGCTGATTGGATGATTCCGTTGTAACTAGCAGGCCATAGGTGATTGGAAAACCTCTTCTAGTTATTAATTGCTCTAATGACGCTTTGGTGGTGGCTTCCGTTTGGTTTTGCAAACAGTTCCCTTACACATTAAATCTTTCATCCTCTGCTTCCCTTCGCAACAAGAAATCTATTCTAAATTTCGGTAAATTTTATCTTTTATCATCTACTTTACAATTTTTTATGCTTTAATTTATCAATTTTTTAAGAAAAGCCGAATTTTCCAACAGGATTTTATCGTTGATATAAGCATAAATTATATAGATTTTAATGTAGAAGAAATTATAAAATTACATTTAAAATGTTTTTAAAAATGTTAAAATAAATTTATATTATAAAAATTTCGTATTTAGTTGTAAACGAAAGCATTTCAATTGCCAAAAAAACAGTTTTTTCATAAATTAAACTTTACTATGTTAATAGTGTCGAATGTTATTAATGGGATATCGGATAGGTATCTTTACATGAAAAGAACATTGAAAGCTAGAGCAGAGTGCAGACAAGAGTTTCTTTTATAGACACGGAGGAGACCAGATGTCTTTGCGGGAGACCTCATAAATTGCGAACCACCAAGATCGAAACGAAGTGGACATAAACGGAAGAGTCCTAAACTTTAAGGAATTAATGTCCCGTGAGAAAAGCAATACAAAATGATGAAGCAATGAGGAGGAGAATCATTGTTAGTGTTAAAAAAGAAAGCTTTCAGAAGCGTAAATGATATGCCATCTGGGTGATAATTTGTTGAGATTCAACAGTCTACCTACTTAATCAAACTCGTCGGGATAAGTCCTAGATAAACGTGTTTAGCCATCGTAAATTCGTTGGAGCGAATCGAATGAAAAAATTCCATTGAGGGATAGTCTATTAATAACAGTTCTAACAAGCATTTATTTCTCTATAGACAAGACCTGGAACGACTGCTTTTTTTAAAATCTTAGATCTTGGGCCTATTCTGATCTTTAAAATTATTAAGCTTCCTTATTTATATAACAAATTGTCTTTTATTAATAATCTATAACTAATGGAATATTTTTTCCTTATTTACATATACATCTATTTGTCTATAAAAATTGAAAGTTTTTTTAAGTCCTTTTCATGCTTAATAACGCGCTTTAACAAGCTACATTTAATAGTTATTTATCAAAAATTAAACTAAAACAAATTATATGTAAGAGAAAATTAATTAAAAGAGTTAATATACAATGCTAAATGCTAATAAAAAACATAATTTAAATAATGAATTATTAAGGTTTATTTATAATAAGCTGGGTTGAAATTATGTTTTTCATAAAGTTTATCATCATTATCACTATCATTTAATTATTTCTTAGCTCTTTTAGGACTCTTTTTAGCTCTTTTAGTCCGAAAATCTCTTCAAACTTTTCCATTGTTTCTTATCTAATACAGTCGAACCTCCAATAATGATGACCTTCCAACAAAGGCCACCTCTAAATAATATTTTATCTACATCAAATATTATATTAGGCTAAAATTATTCTAAAAACTCAAAAATCTATAGGCCTGTTTGCTTATTTAAATAAAATTAAATCAATTTTTAGATCTTTACTGTACAAATCGTCTAAAAAAAATGCAGTTATGAATAAAGTTAATTACAGAATGTACTTAAATAAGTTCGAACTAAGAAATAATATTGAAATACTTTATTATAAATTAAAGCAAGAAATAATAATACTCTAACTGATAATCTAATTAAAATTAAGATAATGTAATATTAGTTTGGAGTAAAATAGAATAATGGAAATAGCTGATTTATATTTTCTATTTTATACTTTCTTTTTCTGTTAAAATATATCATTAACATAGAATCTAAATAATCAAATTTAATATGTGATGTGTATATTTAAGTTGATAGTAATTATCTAAAAACAGATACATTACAATTAAGTATAGGCCTATTAAATGTCTGTTCGCCTACTCAAATTATGCAATAAATTGGAAATTAAATGATAATTTCGATAATTTAATTTATCTGTATCATAAATCATTAAAATATATTTCATCAAATGTTAAATCTGACAAATGACAATAAAATTTGCATATAGTTTTTGGCCTATTTATATCTCTATATGCATTAAATAATAACTGTAAGTTATGTAATTTATTTATTTGCCTATAGGCTAACATTTATAATTTATAGGCCCCTATCACTATTTTATGCCTTTAGTTAATAGGATTTAGTTCCTTTGTATTGTTGGTTAAATTTAAAATATGTTTTAAAGTTATAATTTANTGAGTTCAATAATGCTTTTTAAACAATGCTTTATTAATATTGGAAATATCTATATGAAGAAAACTTGTATATATTTTATTAATAGAAGATAATCTTAATTTTTAAATTTTTAAATAACTTTTGTAGACTAAATTAAGGCTCTATATTCTGCTTTAAAATTGTCCTATCTTTAAGATTAGTAGCTCACATTTAAAGCTTCCGAAACAGTTTCAAAGTATTTTTTTTTTCTAAATTACATTTCTCTACCTCAAAAAGTGACATTCTAATTAATAAATTACATTAAAACATAGTACGCAACTGTATATGACATATTAATGTTAAAGAACATTAGATTTAAGTTATATATATTATTGTACATCTAATCTCTATGTGATAAATAACATCGTTAACCTGAAAGATTTATAATAAATCTATTTATTTTACGAGGAATCGGTTTTCTTTCTACTTCCATTAAGTGCCAGACCTAATATTATGTAATTAGATACGATTCGGCATTTTAGTTCGTTCTCTGAAGTTCGGTGTTATCAAAATGTCACCTACTTCAGTTGCATTTCTTCTATATAAACCACACTCTGCTGTCATTCTGTGACATAAAATGACAGCTGAACTTCATTAAAGTACAGAGTTTCTACTCTATAACTGCGAAAAAACATTAATTCGATAGTTTGTTTTTGTCTAAATTCACTTTGGAATCGTAGGCTTTGTGAGGTAGGAAGAAAGCCTTATAGATCAATCAACATAACAGGGCCTCTGAAAAGAGCCTTATGTCCAAAATGGCTTCAATAGGAACTAGTGATAAGGATCTCAGAACTTTTGACTTTCTAATATTAATCTTTTCCTTTCTGTTATGTACTTTTTATAGTCTAGAAAACGTTGATCTATGTGATACTATTCTAAAAAAAAACATAACTTATATGGGAATTGAAAAGATGTGTATTTTTATAAAATCTTGAAACTGCACTTCTAGATGCTGTATATTCATTTTACGCTCCCATAAATTCACAAAATCGATTAAAATTTTTAAAAAAACTCGAATTATATCTAATTTTTATAGCTTAGAAAACATCAATCCATATACCTCTATAGTAAAAAAAAAAAAATAAATACTGTAGCCTATATGATATAGTAACTGTAAAAATTATTAAGTACTTAGTAAAAGTTCGTATAATAAGCTTTTAATTCAATTAAGAAAGATCAAAATCTAGTTCTTATGGTCTCAAAAACATTAATTTACTGTATATGCTACTATTTTTAAATATATGTATAAATTCATACACGTATAGCTTAGTATATTTTTAGTGTATTTTTAAAAATACTCTAAAAATGAGCATTTAAAATTATAAATTAGCTTCTGTCTTCCATAATATATACAGAATTAATTAGTTAAAAAAATATCGAGTTGCAACTAGTTTTAACTACGTTACTTTATTTAGTTGAGAGTTTAAATAAATGTAACATCTATATAAATAAATAAATGTCTTATCTACATCAAAATTCGTAAAAAAAAATAACGTTTTCGATATATTTTTATTGATATATTTAATTAAAGTAGTATTTTAAAAGAGCAATTTGTAAGCGAAGCACAAAAATCATTTGACGTAACACCAGAAGTTCTTATCTTCCACCGTAACATTATTAAGTCGAGTTGTTTCTTTTTTTTCAGGGGAAAATCTATTAGAAGGCCCTTTCATTATCAGTATTTCTTCCCAACTGTAAAAATGCTAGTTAAATGCCTGCGGCTTTTTGTTTTTCATTTCTTTAAAAAGAACAATAAAAACCTTTTTTTTTTGGAACTGAGACAAATAAATAGTTTAAATATGTTCCAAAATCAACAAATTATAGAAGTTATGCCAATTAAAACATATCTTATTTAATTAGATAATTATTTTTAAGTACTTTGTATATTTTCTTCTTTTCTTTGACAAGCTTGACTTGTGTAAATATTTTTTCTTTACTATTTTGAAGTTTTTACAGTGAGAAGGAAGACTTATAATAGATATAAATTCAATTATATATGCATACATAAGTTATATGTGTATACATAAATAATTGAACAGATGAGCGGTGTTCTAAGATATTTTAAGCATATATAAGATACAGAATGATTTCATTTCTGTATGTGTTCATAGGGTAAGATAATATTAAACCTATGTAGATTGTCCCTACGGTTACAAGATGATAACAGAATATTCTACATAGAATATTCCTAGTAATGATTCTAAATCTATATAAAATACAGCTTATACAGCTTATGCATCTGTATACATCTTAGCTATATACGGATGCAAGTCTGGCCTAAAATAAGCCTAATTTTATGTTGTAAAGAATGATTCTAAGTTTAAAACGAATCAAATTTTTTACTGAAAATAAGAAACTTGAGCTTTTAAATGGAGATGATATGTTTATGCTCAATTAAAATTGTTTACATCGTTATTTTGATAAATATATAACTAAGATAGAAATGAATTATAATTATCAAGTCTGTAGAATATAAGCTACATGAAAAAGAAATAAATGGCTCGAATCCTATCTTAGCTTCTGTGTCGTTGCATAACTAACCGGGCTAAAAACAAATGCGGTAAACTGTCATCACCAGAGATGTACATCTGTATAGACTATCTATATTAAGTAACGAGCAGGATAAACATTCTAGCGAATGTCACGAAGTTTTGTTACCTCATTAGCTTTACTTGTCATTAATTCTCGCTATAAATATGTACCGATAGCTATGTTTCGCATTAGTTATGATTAATCAGTGTTGAGACTTGTGTCTTCTTCAGTTTGATTGACACAGGCATGCGACAGGTGTTGCTGCAGTCTATAACGTGTCATCGCTCTCATTCGTTGCTGCTCAGATAAAATACTCGTTTCACTCTCTCTGATAGGACATAAATAACATTGGGCTCCCAAATATTTTTTGGTGGAAGTCATTCTTAGGTTTGATGCAGCTAATTAAGATACTTCTGTCAAAAATGACGTTTAGCTTTAACAAAAAATATATATCCATCCAAAAACACGGAGAAGATTACATCCAGAACAGGATAATTATCCTTAAAAATCCGTTATGTGCAACCAAGAATCCATGATTATCCAGAACATTATGAGTAAACAAACATCAAGGTTCTTATGTTGTAACAATTGCCGTGTTTTTTGAATAAATTTATTTATTTTAAAATAAAGAAATTTTAATTCTAATTGCATAAAATTTAAAAAATTTCTTTTAGTTTTTAAAATGATTTTTTATTATGGAAGATGTCTGGTTAGTTAAACTAAAGATCTTTTTCTATAGACCAATCCTACACATCATAAAATTGCAAACAGAATGAATTCTCAACCAATTTTTTAATGATGGATAAGTACGATTAATTCACAAATATGTTAAATTGTAATTTATAAACTGACAAATACTATTCATAATCTTGAATGCGTAGGTTTATGACGATGCCATAGAATTGCCGAGTGATCGATCAAGTCAAGAACGAGATAGTCATTTAGGGGACACGAAAGGTGAGAGATCCTTCTGAAGTCAACCAAATCGCTCCGTAATTTATATACCTCACACCTACAATTTATACAGCATTAATGTAAGCTTATAGTTCTGCAATTTGTACTATTGATTGGATAAATAATGAGTTACAGAATGGGTGAATATCTGGTACTAATCTTTTTCCTTTAATTTAGTTTATACAACTGAATTTAAACGCATTTTAGTCATTGCTTTTGTATTAATTTTACTTTTTCTCTATTAAGAATATAGGAAAAGAACATGAAATATTTAGATTTTGAATTTAAGCTTCTTTGGTGCGTTTAAAAACTGAAATTTCATTCTTGAAAATGTTGTTATAAAAAATGTTATAAATACTAAAAATAAATATACAAATGACAATTTTCAGTTTAAATTTATTGTTAAAATAGCGAAAAATATAAATTAACAATCCAAATATCTTAGTATTAAAAATAATCTAATGAACAACCGTTTCAACAGAATATCTTTGAAATTTTCAAAAATACATCTTTAAAGTTATATTGTAAACGAATACGTTTTTTAAATACCTTTATTTATTTTTTAAAAAATCGGAAAAAAATATAAAAATGTTCAACATGAATTATCATCCAAATCAAATTGACAATAATCGCAGAAAGCGGCTTATCTGAAATCAGTTTTAAAAAATTGCATCAGAAGAGGAACAGCTGGATACAAGCAGATCACAATTGCGTCTCGTTAGATATCCTTTAGCAAATTTTTTACGGAGTTTACGGTCGTCGTCGTCTTTCGTGTCAAAGAGTCGCATGACCCTTCCAAAAGAGAGTATAGGAAGAAAAGCGAAGAGGGCAGGGGACTTGTCTTCCCTTGACCTGTGTACCAGGACCATTCATCAAGCGACAGGAAGATGGGTATGATTAATTTGAGTCGTTCTCTGCGCTAAATTTCTTCTTGTCATGAGGATTTGATGGTATCGGGGTACATCACTGCAGACAACACGTCAACCAAGATGTAATTAATAAAGCTTAGACGAGAGGATGATCCTGATAATTTTGAGAAGTGCCGAATTTTCTATATTCTCCTACTTAACAATTAATGTTTCTCTCCGAATAGCCAAATCCCTTAGGAATGTTTGGTTCTATCAATCATCAAGAATACAAGAAACTAATTATCTATTAGTCTCCAGATTTATTATATGGACTACTAAATTTAGAAATAGGTTTGACGCCTTCGGGGACTACTAAGTAGTTACAAATATTAAATTATTGACTTTGTTTATTTAAGCTAATAATCTTAAAACTTATTAAATTTAATTATTAAAATTTTAACGAAAAATTTTTATTATATTACAGCGGTGCTGCAATGATTAATCGCCTTGTATAGGAATAGCATCACGGTCCGCAATAGGATTAATAGTCTTGAATTCTGCTATTGTTGACTATTAATTTTATCTTACGCAGATAGTTTGAAGTCATATAAAGAGCCTTTAGCCTATTTTGTGGGAGGCTTACGATGTCACGTAATGTAACAATGCATTAAAGTCAGCCCTATGCAGCCTATCTGATGAATATTTGTACTATCATTCAATCACCGTCTGCAGCTAGGGACGATGTACGAGCGATGGATGATGACTCTTAACCTGTTTATCGCTGTCTTCCATCACTGCATCAACCCACGTGCTATTGCACGTGCTAGCGCCATTTTACTTTTTGTGAGCTACCGTCTCTTTGTAACGTATCAAGATGGAGTTGAAGTGCAGAAACGGAAAAATAATTTTTACATGTTAACAAATGGGATTTTATATACATTAATTTAAATGGGGTTATAAAATAAACCGTTATCAATAAATTCTCTTTGAAAGATTTATGTGTAGACATGTAATATTGTGCACGAATCTTGTCTACCCCCTTCCACAAATCTTTAATAGTCACGACTTTTTTACACGATAAAACTGGTTGCTTTCCTTATTTACATATTAGTTACTCTGGTAGAATATTTTTTTTTACTATTTTATCTTAATTTTTCATTCATTAAATTAGTTTATCCTCCGTATCTAATGATGACACGGATAAACTTAGCAATAGAACTGATTAAATTATATGTTAATATAATAATTTAGATATTAATTTTGAAATACCTGAGAAAATATATTTATAATTTATGATAGACTTCCGAATCTAATACTTTTTGGACTAGCTATAAGTAAACTTTCAGGGACGAGTGGAGTTTGTCATCCTGGATATTCCAAGAATGCTAAAACTCCCGAAGTACCAAGTTTCAAGGAAAGAAATATCAATCTGTAGAATATCTTAGATTTAGTTTTGAGATAATATTTAAAAATTTTCCTGTTTTTTTTTAATATATAAAGATAAATAAGCAAAATAAATAAGTTATTTTATATTTATTTTAATATATTTTCCCATTTCATTTGTGGAAAATGTAAGCATCTTCCTTGATGTAAGTAGCAATTCTTGATCATTTTTGTATCAATTTTAGCTATTTTTAACGTTTTAAGATAGATTAATTAATTTAATGTTTATAAATACAAGCATTTAATCGTTATTTAGAAAAAAATATCACTTAAGTATAATATATTTTTTGAACAACCAGTTTACGAACAACTTAACCTGACAACTTTACTGCCTATCAATTAAAAATCTGAAGTTTGTAATTGCAATATTATTTAAGTTTAAAATTCTTTCATAAATAGGCCTATTATTTATTCTTAAAATTTAACTAATTCAATGAAATATACGAATAATAAAAGATTATACGAGTAAGAATCACGGAGTAAAGAAAGAAAAGAATAAAAGTAACTGGCCAAAAAAAAACACATCGTTTTAAAAAAATAAATCAATGATTTTTCGGTATTTTATACAAAATTTAAAATTACATCACGTATTAGTGGACAGGTTCTTAGTTTATGACACTTTTACGTGACCGTGCCTCACGCATGACGAGAGATTCAAAAGCACAAGTCAAACAGCACAATAACTCAAACCTTATACCGATTTAGGTGTAACTTCTGTTGACAAAACGCTACTGAAATAATAATGATGCGTGAGACGGCTGATTAAACAATAAAAATTGTTACTATAATAGCATTAACCGAATTATATAACTAGAGATGGATGATTTTGATTTTTAGGATAGCATTTTTCAGTTTTTTTTTTTATTGTTAAATCCCATTTAATAAACCTTGTTTCTATTTGTTTCTATTGTTTTACTTTGTCTTTTTTATTTTTCTATTTTTTAATTAACTAAGTTAATTTAATTGGATTTAAATTATTTTTTTAACTAATTTTTAATTTTTTTAATGGTTTTAATTATGTTTTTATCAGTTAAAGAGTTTTGTTTAATTATAAGAAGAGGTGAAAATTAATGAATTTTGGACATTTATGACACTAACTTCATAGAATGTCATTAATTAGAGATATGGTGAAATGCCTCACGGTGTATATTAGATTAGTTTTTACTACTAATTTACCTATATTTGTATCGTGCTTAATCCATGGCAGTTGGTCCTTAAAAAAGTAGTTTGACTGGGCCAGCAATTACGTCAAATAAGACGTTGATTAATGACTCATTTTTTGAAAGAGAAAAAAATGATGTCTACAATAATCTACACTTTTATATACTCTTAAATTTATAGATTAAAAATACCTTATTATATTATTATAACAAAGTTATAACATTTTAAGTAAGGTTTTATGTTTTTAATTTTATCAGGATTTAAATATGTTTTGGTAAAAGTCAAAATTTTGATAGTTAAACTAGTTTAAGAGAAGGTTTTGTGCTATAGAAATCGATATGGAGAAGGATCTCGGATGTAGGTCCTGTAGAAGTACATATAAATAAATAGTTAAGGTCTATTAGAAGCGATAAGATTTCGGATAAGGGAAAAATGGGGACGTTAAAAAAAGACATGTTTGAGTGATTACGATTTCCCACCCTCTGTGTGTTGTACTTCCGCCGGTTCCAGTATAAGTCACACCTGGTACAAAAGAGCATCCCTATGGAAGTATGCGGAGAATAGGGAGTAAACGAGGCATTCCAAATCGCACTTCACTTGAAAGTTAGATAGTCTCTGCCAGTTATTTATGAGTCTCTACGAATTCCATGAGACAAGAAGGAAGTCAATTCTCCAGTTCATTGGTCTTTCTATTCGACTCCCAGTTAGAAAGGATATACAGGGTCTTACAATTCACTTACTACAGTGTATCTACACGGAGTGGGGGACGTACAATAGGCTCTCTTTTTTCAATTGCAGCTTTTTATCTTTACCATCAGAAAACGAGAAAGAAAAAGATGTGAAAGCTGACTTCCTTTGGGTATAATATATGGAGGATAATTAAGGCGACAACAGCTCTCCCTCTTGCTGTTTACGTTTAGTAAAGTTGCATGTTTGTCACCTAAATCGGCGCTTTTTTCCTGTTCGATTCAATGTCGCAGACAACGAGCGATCGATAAATGTTCGATCAAGTCTATGCATCGCTTATAAATTGCTTATTGCATAGAAGTAACTTAAGATTTTGTGCTTGATTAATTTTACGCTGAGCTTTGAAGCGTTAAATTAATCAACATACTTGGCTAGAAAATTGTATCAAATTAATCAAATATATGTTTAGATAAATGTGATTAAATTATTTATATATTAAAGTTTCCACGTGTTGAGATCTCGTCTTTCAATGAAGTGCCCTCCATTGAAACATGCTCCATTCTTCAAGTTACTATAATGCTTCTCATTATTATAAAAATGGACCTATCTTTTATAGGAACACCTACCGACTAATGATATTATTAACAGAACGTGAAGGCTAGATAATGTGTAATAAGGTATTTAAATATTTTGCAAATAGTTGCGAGTGCGAGAGTTTATTACAATCTGTCAACGAAGCAATTGAAGAACTCGAGCTTTAATAATAGTATTTAAATGGTTTTATAATCTTGGTATTAAAAGAGAAAAAGCTATTTAGTGCCTCACGATAAGCCCAGAGTCATTACGTGGCACGTTGCATATAATAACGCATCGCAAGTGTGACTGAACGCCTGTGCCCCTGCGACTCGGCGCAAGTCCAATCATAAATCGTGGCTGACCTTCGCTGACCTTTGATCCCTGCGAGTCTCCTGCTTAGTTTCTCAGCAAAGTTAAGTCTAATGACGACGGGTGAGAAATTGCTGGTGGCAGGGGTCCTTTTTTTGGTGTCCGGTGCCAGTGTGGTGCATTTTGAAACGTGTCTTCGTCATATTTTCGCTAGTCTAATTGCCCAATTTCTCCGTGTCGCCATTCATTTTTCATCTTTTTTTTATTTTTTAAATAAACCTATTTAGTCTTTAATGCTTTTGGCATTTTCTTTAATTAACATAACTCATTATTTTAGATTTTTTCGATAGCTAAACTTAAAAGTAAAGGATTTCTTGACAAATCTTGTAAACGAGTAGCATAAATCCACATCGATTTCAAGCAGAAAATCTTTTAAGTTCTGTTTATTAGAGTCGATTAATTTATTTTTAAAACTCTTTTCTAGATTCTTATATATATATATATATATATATATAAATGCAAGGACAAACGTGATCGAACCGGCGCCTAAGGCTAAATAAGTGGTGGGCCTAGAAGTTGTGATGGCCGAAGGCAGTCGATACGTCTTCATCCGAATCTTCTTTATTCTTTTGTTTCCAAAGGATCCGTTCAATTAATTCTGAATAATAGAGAAAGGACAACATGCTGTGAGCAAATTATGTTTTATCAATACATCACTTTTACTGGTGTAAACATTTAAGATTGACTTGAATCAAGACGTATTAACTTTTCATACTGGCGATTGATAGATTCTTAGCAATGTATCGAAATATAAAGAAATCTTATTTTCATCAATTAAAAAATTCATTTTAGAGATATTGAGCCTGTTTAAATTTACACATAAGTAAATTATTTGTACTTTAATTCACAAATATTTAAAATTTTGTGAAATCGGTGATGATAATCTTATTTAAACGTTTTAATTAAATTCAAATTATTTTTTTTATTTTCAATTATTTTAGGAACTTTATGACATGAACCACAACTTTATACGGTTTTAAATCTTTTTTTTTTCAGATACAAAATAGGATTTTTATGCGAAATGATACTTTAAATTAATTTCTGCAACATGTTGTTAAGGATTCAACGTAGTACATCATCGTAAATTATAGTGTGTGAAGTTTTGTAGCTTCTCACAAAGTAGCCTGAAAGTACATGTTTGAATCTCTAATAATTTTTTAAAAATATAAAAAATTAGTTGATGCTTTCGTGAGGATATAACATGGAAGATATCAGAAGAGCTTATTTGTTTTTATGGGGAACTGTTGCTGTAAAAACTGGTTATTTATAATGCTTAACCTATAGACTCCTCCACACGAAGAGGTTTTAAAAAACGGTGAATTATGACAATATTAACCGACCTGAGTTATTAAACAAAGAGGATAAACACGAACATTAATTAATTAATCATTATTTTTAAGCCAGATAGTAAATTATTATCCGCAAGAGTGAGAGAAACTTAGGGGAATTTTTACAAACCCCCTCATAGTCACGAATGCGGTGGCAGGTGGGTAATAAGCGAGTTGACTACCAACCGACGAAAGGCAATTACAGTCCAACCAAAGACAGTTATTTACAACATTCGGGGGTGAAATTTATTCCATCCCCTCACTTTAACTCCCATTCTAACAAGACGGCTTTTGGTTGTGAAGTCAGAACGTCTTGGCTTCACTGATTGATATTGTCTGCTCACGCACAGCGAGTAATCAGTTTTGGGTAGTACAGGGGTCTTTAGGGGGGGACAACCAACCAGCAGAGATCTCTATCTGCAAACAACACGTACCGAAGTCTATGTAGAAGAATAAACGGAGATGGAACGTAACGATAGAGAGACGCGAAGGGAGGAACGATTCGCAACTTTAGGTGTGAAGTGTCAGCCTCAAAACAATTTCCGATAGACAATACGTAATTTTCTTCAGGGGCGGGCCAACCGTCTCGATGAATTATCGACACTTTTTTGTCGGTAGAAAAGAATGCTATTTTTCAAATATCACACTCAAAAATTATTTATTGTTATAATTCTAAATAATAATCCTCTTCTAAATATCTACTCTTAAATTTTTGGATTGAGAGTCGACCTTTAAACTTTCAACCTTATTTTGTTTTAAAAAAATGTAGTTAATGGGAAAATATTTTGATTATCTAACAATCTACATTTTAGACAAATTCTTCTATCTAGAAATCCGATCAAGTGTGAAACAATTGCTTTAAAATGTAGGTTATTGTTCTCTATAATCTTTGTCAAATTCCAGCATTTATTAAGGTGCCTCACTGCAAGCTGTCGTATCTTTTATCGTGAGTTTTCATTATCCATTGCATGAACATATAAATCCTCATTATCCATTGCTTGAAATCAAATAATCAGTCATTGCCTGGAAAAGCCAGTTCTTGTTGTCCATTGTTTGAAAGCATGAATCCTAATTATTCGAGCAATGGAAGAATATAATACAAAATACCGTATAAAAGTTTGTTTTTCAAGCAATGAACAATGGATGTTTACAATTTCCATTGTCAATTGCCTGAAAAATTATGAATCTTGATTATCTATGGATTGAAAGCTCTTCATTATTCACAACCTGAAAAAGTAAATATTAATTATCTATTATCTGAAAGTATGAACTCTTTAGCAATAACCTAATATTATTAATAACATTGCTTCAGAAGGGTTAATTTTCAAGCAATGCGTATATCAATCATATGCAAATAGCAATGCATATATTAATTTTCAAGCAATGCAATCAATATGCACTGCTTGCATTACTTGAAAATTAATCCTTTTTTTTCGATTATCTAAATTTAAATCTTCATGTATCAGCTAAATGCAAAGTTTCATCATAGCAATTCTTAAAAGACGAGACAAACCACTTACAAACCTCATATACAGACTATAAATAAGCCTATATTGAACATATTCTCTAGATAATTATCATATATATATATNTATAATAATTACAAAGTGAACTTCTACAATCAATCATTTATCAGAACTATATAGAATTATAGTGATAGATTGGTAGTCTAATATAACCTTTTATATTATTTAGAGATTTAAGTGAAATAACATGATTTGATGAAATGTTTATAGTATAAAAACACTTTTCCATTCTATTAATGAGAAATGAGCATTTTACTTAATTATTATTTTATATTTATTAATTTAAATATTCATCTACCTGATTTTTCTATATTTTAAGTGCATTACATAGAAAAAACAAGCATCTGCTACAATCCAAAATATTTAGTCTTGTCCCGTAGAATACATTCTATGGGACAAGACATTCTATATAATGCACTTAAAATATAGACATCTTGGAAAAAGAATTAGAAGGGCTGTCTGCATTATGCAGCGGACTCAGGCCCTTGTAGAAGTAGGAAAGAAGAAGGTAGGAAAGTATGGAGAAGGAGCAGGAAGAAGAAACTAGTGTGATAGGAAAGTGGGAAGGAGAGTGCAATCAGGGGGCCCCCATGGGACCCCACGAGCGTCAGCATCGGGTCCAATTTATTAAACAGAAAACAGTTACATATAAACAACAATACAAGATTCAAAAACAGTACAAAAGCACCTCACTTGGGTGCAAAGACCGACAATATTACAACGGTGGCGCGATGAGAAGCAAAACTAACCCATAACTCACTGGGTTAACACCGAATCCTGAAGGCTGATGATGCACTTAAAATATAGAAAAATTAGGATTATATAGCAATCAATTTCGTCTACGTTTTAGATATTATATAACTTGAATGAAATATAAGAAAAATGAGAATAGTCACGTAAAAGCCACACAAGAATTCTGTTAGATTTTAGTTCCTAAAAACTTTAGACAGAGAAGAAAACGGCCTGACAAACGAACGGACAGGTGGAAAGTGAATACAATTTTTCAACTCGCTAGCTCTTTAGATTTCTGAGAAATCTTGAGATCAAGCTTGAGATGAATGAACAGACTGTCGGGATGAATACTAAAACTATTTTTTAAAATTGTTTTTGTATTTATCCCATTCGTCTGTTTAAGTTTACTAATAATTTAACACTCAAAAAGAAATTAGATGAACATCTTAACTATATATTTTTACATGTTTCTTGACGATGAAACAAACTATTTCATATAATAGGCCTATATAGAGACAAGCAATAAAGTCAACATTTATTTCAATTCTAACTGAATTCCTGAAATTATATTGATAACTATCAGATATTCCCATGCAAAAAGTAATAAAGACAAACATTATAATTTAAATCACATAAAAAATTTGGTTATTTTAGTCTACCATTGTTATGTTTATCACGAAGTAAAAAAAGGATAAATCAGGGTGGGATGGGATGAGATGGGGTTTCGAGGTTTTATGGTAATTTACTGTATATTTTTCCTAGTTACTAGAGAGTAAGAAAAATTTGATGCAGATCGATCAAAGGGTTTAAACATTTATAGAGAACAGACAAACAGACATTCTATTTTACATAGTCTACATAGATAAAGAGTTGGAACATCATTTTTAAATGAGACAGTACGTTAAACCAAAATTTTTCATAACTTTATTATTTAAAATTGGAATATATCATAAATGTTTGAAGCTACAATGGAATTTAAACAAGCAAATAGGTAAAGAAATAAGTTTCTTAAAAAAAAATTCATTAATTATCTATTATACAGTTTATTTACACGAAAATAAATATCTTTATCTAATAATCTCTTTATCTTTTAAAATAAATTCTATGTAAGTTAATTGTGTAAGCCTATTGAAAATTGTTACGCTAACTATTTTCCTCGCTTTAAACACGATTTTCTTTATCTCACGATATCAAAAAACAGGAAAAAAATTCGTAATTACATTAAAAAATTACTTTACTTTTTTCGAAACAATACAGCAAACTTTCAAGAATATATTCCCACATTAATAATCTAAAACATTAATCACAGAAACAAAATTCTTATAAACAGGATAAAGATATAAAGGGGAATTTGTCCTAATTTATAATCCGAAAGAAAAAAGAAACTTAAATAAGAGCTATAATTTAAGAATCAGATGCAATTTACTTGTCATATCTATAGACAACAGGTAATTTTCTTTTATAACGACACCAATCAATTCAACCAATAGTTAGAATTCTGATATACCTTTAAAACTATGAGGTCATTAGGTATTCTAATAGCAGATATACTTACTGATAGTGGACACGGAGGCATTAATTTATTGTTGAGAACTTAGTCACGCGTTATAAGAGTAGTAGAGGTGTAGTAATAGGGATTTCGCCGCCGTCTACTATAAGTCCAGTGGTCCTCTGGCATGTGTCAGATTGATGTATAAGAGAGGTCTTGCAAATTACCACTTCAGTCCATGTTGTTTGTCTTCTTGGACAGGACAAAATGTAGTTTTGAATCTATTCTGATTTATAACGAGGTGTTATAGTACCTTTATTTTTACTGACGTCTATTGTTTTCACTTTTTGAAATAATTGCTTGCCAACATCAGAATATAAATTAGTTTATTTAATTGGCAATTTAGATATTTTAACCCGTGTAATAATTTTAAGTAAATTTATTGTTAATTATTATCTTCTCTATCGATCTGATTTAATTGTTCTGATAAATTAATGAAGTGTTTCCGTTCTTTCGCTTATTTGTTTATTTTATTATTATTAAATCTTTGCTTTAACGTTAATTTTTGTAATTTTAAGAACTCGAACAATAATTTCTAAGAGATTTTATTTTTTACGTTCGCTTTCAGAGTTCAAGGTGGAAAAATGGAATTAGGGTCATATTTGCATTAAAATATTTCAAATTATATTAAGTATGATTTAAAATTATGATAATTAATGTAAAATATAATTTAATAAAGAATAAATTTAACAAAAATTAATTAAAATTTTAACATATTTATATTATAATTATTATTTTTATATTGAAAACCAGATTTTGCTATTCGTTTCAAATTAGAAAATTATTATTAATAAAGTTTAAAATTATATAAACATAAAATTGTTTATTATTCTTTTTAATTGATTGAATCGTAAATACAAATAGTTTATGTACACCCGCTTAGGTATAAGGTTAGAGTAGATATTCTCTTGGAGATTTATAAGCCGTAATTTAGTTAAAGTCTGTTGATTTACGGGGTGCAAATAACTCCACCTACTCACTTAATTGTTTATTGGTCTACTACCGACACAAGCGATCGTCACCGAGAGGAACATCCTACATAATTAATAACAGACACTCGGGACGACATGCCATGGGGCCTTACGGGGTTGTCCAGGCGCCCAATGTCTGCATCGCTGACAAATCATGACAGATTGTCCATAAAAAAAGAAAACAACGATGGACCTATATCCAATAATTGATTAACTGTCACATAACAGGTAGGTTTCACTTAGAAGATTCACAATGATCTCGACTTGATCGGATGTGGTGAATGACACCTCGTCTCTACATTATTCAACTTAAACCCTGACAAAATATAAGCCTGAAATTAAAATTAATACTAACCTCAATCTTCCAATTAATCTTAACTGGATTATCTTCAAACCGGTAAAATGATATAAATGATCCTTTCTTAATTCCAAACCATGAAATTTGTTGAAAACTCTTACTGCACGATCAATTTTATACAAGGTTCAAAGACTAAGATTTTTATTTAAGATTAAAATGGGTGTTAATCTAGTAAAATTACTTGATTATAGTAACGTTAAGAACGAGATATAAAAATCCCTTATAAGAGAGATCGTGTTTGAAAATGATTATAAAGAACTGGTTATTCGTAAACAGTTAAAGGTGACATTTCAAGATGCAGTTTAACATAGTTTTTATCTAAGTATGAAATCACATTCACCAGGAAGTTAGAAAGAAAAAATACTAACAAGAGAAACCAATGTGTTTGAAAGTATCACGAAACTTGACTAAAATTACACCCCAGTGATAAGGGCAAAGATACCAAAGATAATTCACAATAATGACAATCCTAGTGGTAAGAATTGTGAAAGATGATAATCGTAAGTTGTCTGCTTTGAAATTCTGTAAGATATCATTAAAACATTGAGATTAAAGATAGAAAAATATCAGAAATTAGCAGGAAATCAAGGAGGCGGTGATTGTGCCAGTAGCGGATCTCCCTCTTTTTCTCTACCAAGCAAATTAACTTTTGCTTTCTTCTATCTGCTTTTTTTCCCTATATAATGGTTGATATCACGAATCTTTATAACAAGACAAGGTTTGCGTGATTTTATATAATTTTCACCAAGTATAAGATAATCTCTACTTATACAAATGGAATTCTGGTTTCTGATCTTTAAAAATGATATATGGAGTTTTGAAGTCGAAGTTATAATTGTTTGGTCGAGTCAAAGTACTATTCATTCTTTCCTTATTTTTCTTTAATTTTTTAAATTGAAGAATAACAAATCATATGTATTTCTTTCATTTGTGAACAAATTAATAAATCAATTTACTAGCAATTTAATTTAAAGACCAATTTTATAAATGGAGATAACCTTTAAATAACATACTTTATTTTTTTCAACAAAATTAAGTAAACAAAAATAAACTTCTATTCTAATTTTCATCTTATTGAATATAATAAATTTATTTATTAATATTAAAAGTAGGTTAACATAGGATTATGACATATTTACATAAATTGTCAATAAATGGTTCGACTGACTTATTTATAAACAAAACTTGACGATTTTAATGTATTTTTAGGTTGAAAAGAGCAATTTTTCATTGTTTAATCAATTGTATATTAAAAACAATTTTCTAAATTTAATTTTGACAACGTTTAAAATTAATAAAACTGGATTGCGTGTCAAACAATTGAAGTAATTTTTTTTAAAATAGTGAGTATATTTTCTATATTGATATGGAGAAAATCAATCCTATACACTATTACAAATTTACCCTTTTAATTTTTAAAAAAAATTCTACAAAAAGATAGAAAGCCCGTTGAAATGATTACAAAATTCAACTTCTGTAACTATTCCAAATTTCGAATTTAAATGAGAATTTTTAAGGATTTTTACTAATTTCACCCTTTGAAATTTCAATTCTAGTCTTTAGTTTTCAGTATAAACTTCAGATTAACAGAAAGACAATCAAAGCAAATACAAAACTTTATTTTACTCATTTAAATAGCTAAAATCTATGTTTAAATCTATTATGTAATGAGACAAAAGAGTTCAAGTTTCTATAATTATAAAGTATTAATTTATTATCCAAAACTTTGTTTTAATTACGTAAAGAATTAAAAATATCTTAATTTTATGTGCTAAGAATATTTTTAAGATACGATTCTTATTCTCACGTTTTACAGCAACACATGCAAACTGAACTTATCTGACAACACTTTTTATAAGTAGCCAAAGGGCATTTTTTAATTTGTTACTTTAAAAAAAAATAAAGCATCTAATAATAATTACATTTTAGAGATAATTATTCGATGCAGCGATAACAGCATTGAATACTATTCATTTAAAAATAGATAAATATTTCATAATAAATATTTATAGCACGAACAGTAGTTGACACTTATCTGTGAAAGGGTTTCAAATTTGTTTTTTTAGGAAAAGGAATTAATTTATTTCGACACCTACAAAGTGGCCGTTTGACAGTTTGAGTCAAAGATGGTACAATTTGTCACGAAGAATATAGTAAACATAATGAAATTGGGTGTGTCTAACACCAATGACTGATCTTTTTTCAACTGATTGAAATTCCTGACTATTATCACCATACACCTGTCAACTGTCCAAAATACGAACTTTAATTGATATTTTGTTTTTTCTTTTTTTATGCGATTCTTCAATTTGACAGATGCCAACAAAATCAATAATTGCTATTATTTTTTTTTTCTGGTTGGCAACATTTGTAAAAAAAATTTATTCATCTCTATGTTTTTTATTCGTCTTTAATATTTATTTTAAAAAATCTCTTGTTTATAATTTTAAAAATTCTAGTTTATATTAATAAAAACATTTTCTCGGAGCCTATAATTTTTTTTATTGATTGATGGTATTTATTTATTATTTTAATTTATCATTTGTATTTTGTTTTTGTTTTTTTTTATCGGCTAGCAACGTTTTAAAGTTGTACACGTGTGACGAACGAACATTGATTACAGGCTAGAAGATTGCCCTCAGCAAATCTATAGAGTTTTAATGTAATCTAGAAGAAACTAATAAATTTTAGGGAGCGCTGTTATTAGAAAATCATAAACGTCAAAGTATTTAATTAATCGGATCGGGTGCAAAGAACAAAGAACGATTTAAAACTTTCCTAAATGCTTTCAATTTGCATTTGGAAGTCCCCACTCGATATTATCTGACTATTTATCAACTGCGATACCGATATGGGGGAATGAATGACTGTTTTTCACTTGAATGGCTCACTTCCACTCCATACGATAAGCAAATAATCTCTTCGGGGTGTTTTCCCTTTCTATAATGTTGAAGCACACCTCCGAACGTATTTTCTCCTCCATTTATTCCCAGTTAAGATCTGCCATTTTTCACGAACGTAATTGATTCGAATCTGCAGTTCACTCCTTGATAGCAGAAAATGGATTCCGGAGCCTCCTAATGATGGCCCACTAAGCGTTCAATTTTATGCCAAATGACCTGCATTTTTGTTGTCTTGTCTTTACTCTGATGAAAATGGTTATCCTGGAGAAAACTTTCCTCTATAAATGAATTCATTACTTTCTTCGTTCATCTATCATTTTGCGTATGATGAAAGTTGTTATAACTTAATAAAGTTAAAGTTATGATCCTTTATAAAGTTTTCTAAGAGTTTAATAGATAAAAACTGATTCTATTATATCACCTTAGTTGAAAATTGTGCTTATTTTACAGTGAATGGGTAGATTGAACTACTTATTACAAGCAAAATTCTAAATATAATATGTTACAAAGGGGTAAAGCGGATCGATTTAACTATAAACGCCAATAAAATAATAATAAAGCTTGCATTTCTTACTAATTATAAATAATAATAAATATAAATTCTTATGCTAACTTATAAAACAAATTGTTTAATTTCTGTCCAAAATAAAGTATAGAATAAAATGAATCATTTATTTTATACAGTAAGAGAAAAATCGATTAATATTGAGAAGAATATACAATTCGCTATTGTATTGCAAACTGATAACAGAGAATTTCTAACTCTATAAAGTTGGATAATCTTATTTTTTAACTCTTTAATAGGACCATGAAAACTTTATTCGTCTCCAGAAATAAAACACAACATTATTTTTTATTAACGTTATTTAATGTATTCAAAAAAAAGTTATTAAATAAAGAAGATATCTGTCTGAAAACTTTAATCAAAATAAAATATTTTTTTATTTCTTAAAATTGATAGAGCTATAATATTTTAAAATGTGACTCGTATATTTCTTTTATTATATTTTTGTAATTTATGATAATATAATTAGCCTATAAATTATTTTATATATTTCATAAGAAAAGGAAAGTTTTTCTGTTATTTCTGTTCTTAGAAGAACACATTTTATAACTATAAAGAACACGTTTATAAATTTTATGTATATGCATGAGTTAAATTCCAGTTTTTGAGTATTTATTTAAATTTAAAATAAAATTTAAATTTTAAGTCCTTCAAACTTTATTGCTTCTGTAAAAGTAAATAATAAATTTTTCCTGTAATATTTCCAATAGGAATTAATTCGTTATCTGAAATAACAAATATATTCCTGGAAAAATACTTGAAAATCTGCATCTACGCAATTGTAAATAAACTTTACATTTTATATTTAATTAATTTATAATCTATTAAATTATGGATATATGGTAAAATATATTTTAAAGCTTTGATCTACTTCATTTCGAAGATCATCTCAATCCATAAACTCTTATTACTTAACGTATAAATGCAATCATGTGTCTGTAACATTAGTTAAAATTAAAATATAACTTCTCATATAAAATTTTCTCATTTTTCTGACCTTTTCTCCCCCTACGAATTAAATATTAGAAAAATAAACTATGAAACAAGAATAAGATTAATCTATCTAATTGAAAAAATTGATAATAAATATTTATAATTTCGCATGCTAAATTGCTAAACACGAATCGTGTCCCAGTTGTTCTATTTTATAGTATTATTTTGCAATTTATTTAGAGTTTATCGTTCATATTGCTACATAAAAGTGATAAACACCGTCGAAACATGACTTGCTTTAATATTTACAGCTATTTACATCTACGAGTTTTATTTTACAGCTATTTACAGCTAGGTTATTTATTTGCATTTGAAAATCGGTCAAAATAAAATCAAATTTAGAAAACATAAAATGTTATTTTGTATATTGTGAGTGATTTTACAACACAAGAATATATATTTTTTAATGATAATTTATAATTTAAGTCAATATATATTTGTAAAAAGTTATTGAATGGACCACTTTCTGGCAAATACATTTTTTTATATTTTCTTAATTTATTAAAGATATTACAATTTCTTAAATTATAAATTGTATAATTTATTTCAGTTATTCTTACATAACTGGAATAAATTTAAAATACGTATGTTCTTATTCAAAATAGGTTTTTAAAAAGATATTGTAGAGTTAAACGCCATTACTTCTTTCTGGTGGAAAAATTTTCTCTTCGAACGAGGAGAGAGTAAATCACGGCAGCTATCGGTTGAACAAGTACTATTTATCAATAGGACATTTTGTCATTAATTCTCATTCTTTTCCCCTGTTCACGTCACCACGTGTTCACCAGGCGTTATCACGTGACACGTCAATATGGGGGAGAACAGAGAAAGGGGAGAGTTTACCAGCTACATTTACAGTGAGTGTGCAGATGATTACTAGAGTAAACATGTCATTTAGCTCGTTAACAGTAGTGATCTAGCTACTTAACTCAATATAACTTTCATATTCTTATATTTCCTATTAGTGACGAGGAGGAAAAGATCTAAACATTGAAACAATTCCAAAAAACTTTTTGTTTTCTGTTTAAGACTTAATTAAAACAAAAGGCCATGTAAACAAAATTTAATATGATGTTTTATATTTTTCTGTATAAATCTCACAAAGAAATCAAAAAAGGTACGTCAGTGAGAAACTGTTCTTTTCATCAACTGATCTTCATTTGAAAGTGTGTAGACATAATTAGCGGTCGACCTTTAACAGTAGTCGTGAATGTGGCTTCTTCATTATTGGAAAACAACTAATTAGGTCGATCACACAACGAACGTCGCAAAGGTCAAAGATCAAACTGCTGTTTCTGTCACATCGTCTACCAAGGTATCACGCCTCTTCCTCCCTCGTCTCTGGAAAATCCAGTAGAGAAGGTCAAAGTTCGGAATGAAGAAGGCATCGAGATGACAAGCCAACACGATCCCCAACGCAATTAGCTGTTCGGTCTAGAGACCGTGTGGTGCACCAGGTTCACACCCTGTCACCAAAATGACTCTTCACCTGTCCAAGATATAGGATGACCTATTAGCGAATCTTTTTCAGCTAGAAAGAGGTTGAGACAAGCTTTCTGTGCAAGTTTCTCGAATGACAAACTTCCTGTTGAAAGAAATACCAAAATCGAGACAGAAAATTTAATTAGTCAAGTGAATGCTCGAATTTATATTTTTTAATGTAATTATTTTTTATATTTGTAAATATAGATATATAGTTGCTAAGTTTTTCTTCAATTGGATCTAAAATAATTTATCATTTTATAAAAAAATTAATGAGTTTTTATAATGTATATAAGCCTATATATATATATAANAAAATTGTAGAATTAGACTCGATTAAAAACAAACTTTCTGGTATTTTGCTAGTATTTTTGTGAGTATATAAGCCTATATATATATATTTTTTTTATTTTAAATAGTTGTTTCTCTATTTATGCAATTCGTGACATATTAAATTACATAATTAAATAAAATTAAAATTATATATATTTATTGTAATCACAAGTTTCGTTTTAATTCAAAAAAATAAATAAATGATTGCTAAAACACATTTTTTCTTAATTTTTGTTTATAGCTGAAATAATATTAATTCATTCTACTAAAATTCAATTTAAAGTTTTAAATTTAGAGAAATAAATTATTTTCTAAATAATATTTTTAATAAGTATGATAGGAAAATCGATGAAAATTAATCAATTTAGGAAAATAAATTAAGAGAATGATTCATAGGAATCATGTATAAGATAAATCAATTTTTTTTTTCTAATTTTTATTAGTTTGTAGAAATATCTTTAGTTATAGGCCTAAAGCATTGAAGTGAAGAACTTAGGAAAGAAGGGTCATAAGAAACCCTGTCGAGACCCTTGTTCCTGACCCTGTCTGTCTGCTTTGACTAATGCCTGCAGAGCGAAGGTCGGAGGATGCAATATTTTACACATTATCGCGCCGATGGACAGAGGGCACCAAATTAGCCGAAAAAAGGCCAACCAAACTGTCGTCTTTCGTCCTCCCAAAGGAGGGTAAATACAGCAGAACAAAGATTCATCAAACAATGTTTACATCATCTCTGTTACTTTTTATTTGATAGGCCGTACCCGGAACTGTTTTTATCATTGTAGATATTTTACAAGAATTTTAATGGTTATTGCATACGATTTATTTTTTATAGGGTATATTGCGCGAGACTTAATATACTCTATCACGTGATCGACTGCACGCTAACCACTCCAAGCAAATGATACTAGAAAAAGATTTATTTCCTTGTATCACGTGACTGTTCACGACCGACGAAGACCATTTACAGAGGAAAAAAAATCACAAATAATTACGCGATCTCTTCATTGTGTATAAAAGAGAAGTGCCGATCTTGGCATCACCCGGATAGTGGCGTAATTATACAGTAATTTAAGGCATTCCATTAAATTCACGTCAAACATAATTGTATCTAAGTTATATCTATCTTATAACATCAATTTTAAACCTTCTTGTGTGGCTACGGGGGCGAGATTCTAAAACCGAATATACCAAAAGGTTGTGTGTGCACTTTTGAGTGGGATTTATCTAAACTAATTTGGATTGGAAGAAGATGCCGCTATCTGAGACACTTCCACACTTAAGAGTGGACGTGAGATGAGTTGACGACAAGCAACTACTCCCGGCTACGATGCCTAGAGGCCCTTTTTTTACCTCGCGTGTGGTCCAGAACTAAGCACGCGAGACCACTTGAACCCACCAATGAAAATACGACTCGTACTTATCATAAGGGGAACGTGGGAAGAAGTAAAGCTACATTCAGTGCGAAGACTTGTTTTACTGCTGATATTAAGACTGTCCTGTCTTTGAGTAGTAGGCCTATTTGTACAGAGTAATGTCATGCCCCAGGGACCAAACAGCAATTTGAAGTCGAGGCGGTAGCAAAGTTTGTCTGGGGTTCCGACTCTCCGGTTTTAATCTAGAACTCGTTAAAAGACTTTCGGAAAACTTCTAAGGTATTTTTTGGGATATCTGGACACGAATACAAATGGGCCACAATGGATGAGTCATTCTTTCGGACGTGACAACATTTCCATCACGTGTATAAATGAGACGAATTAATTGGTACCTTTTTTCCTCCTTTCTGAACGAGTTCTTTTCATACCTAAGCATTTTATGAAAGCTTAAATCTTTATATCTGATTCTGCAAATGTTTTCTTATTAATTGATTCTAAATGCCGAGAAAATTTTATTTTGTTTTATGTTCTCACGATATTCGTGTAATTGTTTTGATAGTTTCCCAATTTATTTTAATCTTTTATCTCACAGGAAGACCATGACATTATCCAGAATACGGTTCACGATCCTCCCTAGAGATCGCGACTTACTGATTGGAAAATCCTACATCAGAAAAACGTTATGTACAGTACAAAGTAAATTCAGTTATAATTCATAAAAATTTTTTGACGAATTTCAATCTTATATCCCGTTATTAATAATTTTCAACAAGTTCTTATTTCTCAAAATACGTCATACAATAGTTTAAAGGTTAGACTAAGAATTTCGTACTAGCAAATTATCCCTAGAAGGTATTTGATACAGCATTTAAAAAGCAATCTCTGGAGGGTGAGTTTAATTTTGATACGATTCGAGAACTTTAATCTATTCTTAGACGGTTAAGATCCGTTTAACTACTCTAGTGACTATATAAGGCTATAACTAGACAAATGTAATAAATATTACAATAAAAGAAGATACACAGCGCAATAAATTGTTACATCGCGATACCTGAAGGTATTCACTTTTATGGTTGTATCACGGTCTCCACGCAGTTGCAATGAGCCACCCACATGGTACTTCTCATTCTAGAAGGCCATTGCAATATACGAGTGGTCTGAGGCTTATATCTTAATAAATTAAATAACAATTGTAGAATATTATTTTGAAGTGATTATGAATCAATGATATTTATGTTATTATTTAAATAATAAAGTTGGCACGATTTATTGAAATATTTTAAATTTTGACTTATAGATCTCCAAATGCAGTTTATCAGTGAAATTATTTTAAAGTTATTTCTAGATTTAAACTTTAAATAATTTCATTAATATTATCGATATGCACTGTGTTTATATCTAATATATTTATATAGGCTATGTTATGTAATTTATGTCTATTCTTTTTTATTTTTTAATTTATGCTTATTTTTATATTAAAAAAACTTTATTTCTCAGTTTACATTATAATTGCAAATATACGATTTACAAATTTAATTTTTTTCCTCGATAATTTCACTAGTAGTTAATGAAAAAATCATTACGGAAGAGGCCTCTTCGAGACGTTTTATTGGATTTTTTTTCTTCCGACAGATTTATTGCAATAGGAAAAGATTGTTGTATTTCGGAAGAGCGGAAAAGAAAAGGAGTCGGCTTACTTTGCGGTCTTTCCTTTGCTTTAGTAATCGTCAATAATTGTTTTACTGACAATGCCGACAAAAGAGACGAATTCTCTGTTTTAATTCGCCAACAGTTCGTTAATAGCCACAGGTATGAATTGTAAAACTACCCTACAGCAGCTGCAAGAAGACAGAAGTTTCTTTCTCATTGTTACTTCCGCTTCTTTCTTTTCCTTTCTTTTTTTCTTAAAAAAAACTAAACATTAATTGTCTACAGTTCAAATACTAAACGGTTAAAAAAACTGACATAAATGAATTTTCAATAAGATTCGTTGTAGAATCGGAAAGTATTATTAACACTTACAAGGCCTTTAAACTCTCGTAAAATAGGAACATCTATATTTTCTCACCGGGACTAGTTTCTCGTGGGAATGTCATTCTGATAAAGAAAACTGAAATCAGTACGAAATTATTCTTAGATTTTTTTCCTTTTTCTTCAATAAAAATAAAAATATATATTTAATACATTCATAAAATTTGTCTCTATATGAAATCTCTAGACATATATGTGTAATGTTCTAAAATTAAATGTTTTAGGAGGGAATAGTCTATAACAATACAGACTGATAAATTATTCTATTTAACCTATAAAAAAATAAAATGTTGTTTTGTTGAGTATAGATTTGTATTTCATATGATTATTTAATGTCATTAAAATGCATTACGGTATATTTAATGTAAATATGTCATAATTTGAATTTTTCACAGTTTAGAAACTGAAATGGATAGAGATTTAAACAGTAGGCTTGTTCGTTTGGTCCAGAAAGTGTACAGTTTTACGTCAATTTGGGGTCATTTTTTAAAACTTGTTTATTGTAAAAACTGAAGCGATGACGTCAAACTGACGTAAAAATATACACTTTCTAAACGAAACGAATAGGGCTAATAAAAGATTTTTCTGAAAACTACATGGCGCCATCTGTCGAAGAAAATATTTCATAAATTTTTTTTAATTGCAGTAAAAATCGTTAGTGATAAAGTAATTATTAATTTATTTATTTTTTACTTTAATTTATTTTTATAATATAAATGTAATATAAACTAGTAATTCATTTATAATTTAGTTAATTGGTATTTTATTATACTTGTTCTTCATTTAGAAAGAAACAACAAACAATCTTTGAAACTTTTAATGGTAATCATTCAATGTACAAGATTTCATTAAAAAAAAATATATATTTCAAACTTAAAACTGAGTTTTTAAATATTACAAAAAAGATTGGATTAAAATACTGTAAATTATTCATTTTGTTGTAATATCCAGTATAAAATTGTGTATTTTCTATGTACAGTATGTAAAAAACAAAATAAAATACAGACACAATCTATTGTGTCTGTATTTTATTTTGTTTTGTTTTTTTGTATTTTATTATGCAAAAATTTAATAAATTTTGTCTTTTTTTTAAGTTAAAATAATCCTTTAGATGTTTTTTTTTATTTATGAAAATGGATTATTTCTAAAAGTTTTCACCAAAAATAAAATTTAAAAAAATCCAAATTTTAATTATAAATATTTATAAATTGAAGAATTTTTCACCTAAATAAATAAATTAATATATTAAAAATAAATATCAGAAACACAATAATTCTTCTTTTATTAAACTCGAAAAATAGGTTAATACAATTTTTTTTATTCTGACTAGGTTAACAGTCACTTCACAATTTTTATGGCTATAAGTTAAAAGTCAATCTGTCAATTCTCATTATAAATAATTACTTATAGTAGAAAAGATTAAAGATTCTAATAATTAAAATTTAATTATTACATGATAATTTTTTTACTATAAAAAGTTGGGCGACTTCTGAATAAAGGTCGCATTTAATCAATGAAATAAGAAAAGTCTTTATGAAATAAATAAATAAATGAGAATGTAAAAGAAATAACAAATTAATTATCTCAAAAATGCAAATATCATTTATAATAAATCAATTTTTTATTATTTAACTTTTTTTTTTAGAATGAAATCAAGAAACATTTTGTTCTAAGTACATTAGATTAATTAATTATGTAGACAGCTGGGGGGAAAAAAATATTCAAATTAACTCGAATTATTCAAGTTATTTTGACTAACGATGTATTGTTAGTAATGCAATTTTCATGACAAAAATTCATGGATAATAAATTGGTTTTTAGTTTAGTAACGAGTTTATATTTTTACTATTAATGAGGTTATAATTATTCAGGTTTGTTATAGCATAATTATGTAACAGCGAAGAGTTTTATGTGAAAGGAGTGTTGTAAGAAAGATCTATAAATAAAAGGTGTTAATATATAATATTATCTTTATATGATGTTTACTTTAAACATAATAAACTCATTTTTAAAATATAAAAATTTTTCGAAATTATTTTTTAATAATAAACTTGTTTGTTTACGTAGTTATATAAAAAAAACAGTTTATTAGAATTGTTTACAGAATTATTTTTAAAATTATATACAACAAATTGCGAAATGTAAAAAAGAAAAATAAAATAAAATAAAATAAAAATATAAGTTACTATTGTATTTTCTTACAGGCTTATTGCTCTGAATTAAAAACACTTATATTCAATTAATCAAATTAAAATGATTGATATATTTAATACCTTCATTTATTAAATCAAATAAGTCATTTGAAAAAACTTATCTTACTAAATTTACTGAAAACAAAATATGTAATTTTAATTATGGGAATAAATTTTATAATTTTAATTTAAAAGAAAGTTACNTATATCTTAATAAATTAAATAACAATTGTAGAATATTATTTTGTGAAGTGATTATGAATCAATGATATTTATGTTATTATTTAAATAATAAAGTTGGCACGATTTATTGAAATATTTTAAATTTTGACTTATAGATCTCCAAATGCAGTTTATCAGTGAAATTATTTTAAAGTAATTTCTAGATTTAAACTTTAAATAATTTCATTAATATTATCGATATGCACTGTGTTTATATCTAATATATTTATATAGGCTATGTTATGTAATTTATGTCTATTCTTTTTTATTTTTTAATTTATGCTTATTTTTATATTAAAAAAACTTTATTTCTCAGTTTACATTATAATTGCAAATATACGATTTACAAATTTAATTTTTTTCCTCGATAATTTCACTAGTAGTTAATGAAAAAATCATTACGGAAGAGGCCTCTTCGAGACGTTTTATTGGATTTTTTTTCTTCCGACAGATTTATTGCAATAGGAAAAGATTGTTGTATTTCGGAAGAGCGGAAAAGAAAAGGAGTCGGCTTACTTTGCGGCCTTTCCTTTGCTTTAGTAATCGTCAATAATTGTTTTACTGACAATGCCGACAAAAGAGACGAATTCTCTGTTTTAATTCGCCAACAGTTCGTTAATAGCCACAGGTATGAATTGTAAAACTACCCTACAGCAGCTGCAAGAAGACAGAAGTTTCTTTCTCATTGTTACTTCCGATTCTTTCTTTTCCTTTCTTTTTTTCTTAAAAAAAACTAAACATTAATTGTCTACAGTTCAAATACTAAACGGTTAAAAAAACTGACATAAATGAATTTTCAATAAGATTCGTTGTAGAATCGGAAAGTATTATTAACACTTACAAGGCCTTTAAACTCTCGTAAAATAGGAACATCTATATTTTCTCACCGGAACTAGTTTCTCGTGGGAATGTCATTCTGATAAAGAAAACTGAAATCAGTACGAAATTATTCTTAGATTTTTTTCCTTTTTCTTCAATAAAAATAAAAATATATATTTAATACATTCATAAAATTTGTCTCTATATAAAATCTCTAGACATATATGTGTAATGTTCTAAAATTAAATGTTTTAGGAAAGGGAATAGTCTATAACAATACAGACTGATAAATTATTCTATTTAACCTATAAAAAAATAAAATGTTGTTTTGTTGAGTATAGATTTGTATTTCATATGATTATTTAATGTCATTAAAATGCATTACGGTATATTTAATGTAAATATGTCATAATTTGAATTTTTCACAGTTTAGAAACTGAAATGGATAGAGATTTAAACAGTAGGCTTGTTCGTTTGGTCCAGAAAGTGTACAGTTTTACGTCAATTTGGGGTCATTTTTTAAAACTTGTTTATTGTAAAAACTGAAGCGATGACGTCAAACTGACGTAAAAATATACACTTTCTAAACGAAACGAATAGGGCTAATAAAAGATTTTTCTGAAAACTACATGGCGCCATCTGTCGAAGAAAATATTTCATAAATTTTTTAAAGTTTATATAATTATAATTTTTTGCAGCACGTTCGGTATAATGTATTGACGATATATTTTGATCACGTATGCTTTTTTTGTTATACACATTCTATGTCATATGTGAATGGCTAATGAAGATCTCGTGTTTGTTTATCCTCGGGACCATTTTACTGTTCCGGACGCATGGGGAGCTATATAAACATTTACACAGATGGAAAGACCGTACGAGGCGTGCTGAAAGATCAGATGGAGGGTGTAAAGGATGAACACCCCTACTAAACGGTTTTAGATGGGATCTGGTGGTCGACCCTTTCCCAGGGAGAAGGAATGACTGTCAAACGGCTTCCGTGATAAGCATTGACTGCACAGTTAAGCCAACATTGTCCAGAAACTGTCGCGGGAGGCACTTTTTTTTATTTTTATTTTATTCTTCTCCTTCTCCCTTTTTAAGTGTGTCGTTCTTTCCAATCCAAATTTGTTCTCAATCGATAGATAACGGCCTAGTAAATAACTCTATAAATGAAAGTGTTTAAAATAGTTTATAGACCTGTTTTATATGAGAAAAGTTTTAAGTTTTCTCTACACTTTTTTAAATGTTTTTGAAGCAAAATAGGTCTGAATGGTGGTTAAAATTTTAATATCTACGGTAACATTTACTAAGTTTGACAATTACTTTCTATTAGAGTTAACATACTTCGTATAAAATAAATTATGTGCAACTTATTTATTAAAATATACTAAAATTAATTAAATTTATTATTCATTTTAATTCATTATAAGTCCATAAATAGGTCTCGTGTTACAGAAAGGTCATCTTAAAAACTTTATTTTTTCTAAATTTAGTCTTATTTTTTTTATTTAATTTAATTATTATATATTATGTGAAAAATACTATATATTTAATATACAAAAAAAAATTAAATTAATTTGTTAAAATATTTATCTTAATATTTTATCATCAGAAAAGCCGCTTCATTAAATATGTTTTTGTTGAGTGATTTATGCTTTTCTCTAAGCATCGGGGGATTAATAAATTTTTAAAATTGAAACATTACGTTAAATAAAACTATGACCGTGCATGTGTTCCTTGCAAAAAATAGGTTATTAAATTTTTTTGAAAAGAGAGAAATTTAAAAAAAAATTAAAAAATGATAATGAGATAAAATTTACTTTATTTTTTTCACATTCTAAAATTGATATGTTTGTTGTGAATTAAGATTTAGAAGTAACTTTTGAGGGATAATTAATTTATTGGAAATTTACATTACGTATTTTTAAGCAGAATTATATTAAATCTATGGAGTTTACGTAATTACCTCAAAGGGAAATTGGAAATGTATGCAGGAATTGATCAAGAAATCTTATAATAAAAAATGTAAATACCTGGTTGAGATTAGTAAGAAAAAAACCAAATGTCTGAACTTTAGTGATTCTAGCTTTATAATTATAAAGCCTGTCTTTTTAGAAGAACAAAATAAATTTTAGTATGCTTAACTCTCTTTTTAAGAATAGCGTGGATGATTCTCTCTAAAAAACAAAATGAATTATAGCTTCTGTTCATAACTAAAACAGGCTCTAACTCATAAAAGAATTGATTTTACTGCTCCAGAAAATATAATGTAAACCATTTTTTAAGTGGAATAATCAGTTCTATTAGACTTTAAAAGGATTTCTCTAGAGATCATGGTTTGAAATCTAATCTTAAGTTTAATCCCTTCAATCTCTCGCTTCATAACATCAGTTATCACGAAGTTATTATAATTTAAACACAAACGAAATTTAATAAACGTATAAAATATAAATTTAAAAAAAAGGATTATTCATAAATATTTAGCTATTTAAAAATATCTATAAACTGCCAAAATTAGAACCCTTATTCGGTATTTTAGTTATATATTTTGAATTTTTAATGCATCATTCAGTTACCTATTTTTGGACAAAAATCCAAATTTACTAAAATATAATCCATAATGTGACTATTGTATTAGGTAAATCACATGCTGTAAAGGACGGCGAAAGTTGTTTATATAAACAGTATATCATATGCTGTGTTTATAAAAGGAGATAACATTAGATGACACCATATTGAAGCTATATATCATGAATTAAATCCGACATGGAGCTCGGTCACGATCGGTATTTGCGCCTTTGATTTGTGTTTTTAGATACTAGAAGGCCTTTAACAGAGTCTGTTTAATTATATACTTATACCTCATATAACGCATAAATGGAAACTTAAATAGATTTACAATACAATTAATATGTATGTATATTAATTGTTTACATAATTTGTTTTCAGTTGAACAAATTAGTTTTTCATTCACCAAACTATGGATAATTTTTTTTTATTTATGTATATGCTTTTATCTATGTCTGAGGTTATATAATTGATAACTTATTTACTATGATAAAACTATTTTTAGACTATGAGAAGATAAGTTAGTATAAGTCTATAATTATTGATCCATGCTTGAAATTTCATGGATTTATCATCATCATTTTAGCTTACATACACAAGTCTTTATAATACAGTATGCTATGTAAGCATCTCTTTGCATCCTTATCATCTTCTCTTAATGAAATATGGATTTTGGATTTTGTACATAATTTTAAATTTTGGAAAATTTTAAAATAAGTCGGGTCAAATATTTAGGAATCCCTGTATACTTTAAATCTGGGGTCAGACTAATATAAACCACATCTAGCAAACTGATTGTATCTAGCAACGAACTTTAACATAGTTTGTAAACATATGTCTGGAGTTGTATGAAACAGGAAGTAATGTCAGGGTTACAAAGAGGTTAAATCTCAATGGAAGAAATAACCTTCGATAAGGTAAAAATCTTCTTGAAAATTAATCCGAGTTGATTAACTTATGAAGGAAATAGTAGTGTTACACTTCCCAAATCTCCACATTAAATATTTCTCTTTGTATAGGTCTTAGAGACTTCTAATTTCCGAATCGAATTCATAAGATTCTATTCTAAGCAGATGCTGAAATTATTTTAAAGTTAAAACTAGGTTAAAGTGAACATTTTAATAAACAAATAACGTCTGCAAAGTGTGAGTTACTTATATATTCAAAGAAATAAGTAATATCAGAATAAAAATGGATGAAATGATTAAATTTTGTAGGAACAAATTCTTATAATATGCGGATATACAAGTAATATAGGTGTAACTATATTAGTTTTTATTCTGAATCTATAAGCAAAGCCTATCAAAAGTGTGGTTTTTAAGTTATAAATTCTTACTTATAAATAAAAACTTATTAACGTATTTGAATACGTTTATTTTATTTGTTTATTGCCGTCAATTGTTTTATTTTTATGAGGCGCATTAATTGTATTGTTGGGGTATTAATCTCGTGCTAAAATAAAATAATCTAAATATAATTGCGTTTTCTTAACTAGGAAATACATCTTGAACTAATTTGTATATCTTAATTTAGATACAGTATACAATTTGTTTCTTCTCTTATTAGGACTAAAACACTAATTTGATCTTATTTCAGAAAAAAAATATTTTTTATAAATTCAACAATTATTTCATATAAAATTTTTAAATGAACACTGAATTAATATATTAGAAAAAAATTCTTTAACACGTTATCCTTAAATATCAGAATGTGACAATTCTAATGTAGCACATGGCTTTCATTTTTTTTTTTTTCTGTTTAGATTACAAAATGGATTCTTATGACAGGCCAAGATTGAAAAGTTGACGGTAGCAAGACTGTAACGTGCCAAAAGATAGGAGAGAAATGAAAGCCAAGAAGCACTTTCGAAAAAAGACACTGTGGTGAATTAATACCCATTTCTCACCCTTTTATCGCATTAGGTCCCTGACCGCGCCGAATAGGACAGATGATAATAAACGGCCATGACAGGACTATCTTTCAAAGCGTTTAATCCACTTAAAAATAAAGTGACATCAATAATTCTCAGTTACAAATAATGTAAGACTTGAAAATATGATTTGATTGGAGAAATTAACCTTCCGTTGATAACTTGTCTATAAAAAATGCGGAAAGATAGATTAGATTAAAGTAAAACAGGTGTCAGATATATTTTATAAATAATTTTCTCGACCTTTTTTGAGAACTCTGTAACTTTGGAGAGATATTTTATTATGTCTCAATATCTCTCCATACTTAAGTCTACAAAATTTTTGAGGGTTGATATAGATTTTTAGAATTTATCCTAAATGTAATCATAAAATTTAATTTATTTGTAATGTTGCTATCAAAGTTAGAAATATTTTTGAAAAGTTTTTACATAAATTCAAAATATTTTAAACTTAAATTATAATAGATTTTGTAATTAATAGCTCTAGATTGAAACTGATTGTATACTTAATTTCAATTCAAGATTATAGAATATAAAATCTATTATTTACAAAAAAATTCTATAAAATTTTAATAATTCTTAACAAAATTTTAAAACGAATACATTTTTATTATAGAGTTATCCCTTGTCCATGGCGGATCAAGATAGGTGCCGATGATTTAACGCATCAGAACATAGGTCTTTGGAAGGTCTGAAAAATAAATATACTGTATGTCGTAAATACGTATTTGTGGTTCATATAGATATAAAACACATATAAACTTTTGTATAAACTTAGCGAAAATATAGAGCTCTATAATTCATTTTGCGCCGATGCCTATAATATTTCTGCTTTGCCACTGCACTTCCNTTGTAATTTAATTAGTTATCTAGAGATATTTAATATATAAAAATTTGATAGCTTAATATATTTTTAAACTATAACTGAATAGAGGAGTAGTTTAGCGACTCATCTAAATCCAAAAAATCTTTATATTGTATATAAAAAAATTATTATTTTATCGAAGTTTTCGTATTAATAGTTTCAGTAAATTAACAGAATTTAATAATATAACAGTATCAGTAACAATAATAATTTAAGATAAATATACTAATAGCTTAATATATTTTTCTTAAATTATTTAAACTTTTCTTTTAAAAAATATCTATTTCGCTTTTATTTATTTTACTAAAAATTTTGAAGTAATATGCAGGCCTACTTCTCTTTATTTACAATAAAATTTCACTTACGTGACCACCTTTGGAATATAGGCTACAATTTTCTGGCCACGTGAGATTATGAAAAAATTGACACACAAAACTGTAATTACTGTACTGAATCCTGTTATATGTTTAATACAGATCTCGACAAACTGTTCTATAACTATAACAACAAAGCTCAATTCTGTGCTTTAAGCATACAGGTTGAATTTAGGAACATGGGATTTTCCTGTTCTGTTGGCCACGAAAAGGGGGGATTAATGTCACTTTAGGGCATTTCTACCTTGGTCACTTAGTGATATGGCAAATAGTAATGACCATATTAAAACGTATGCAGTTTTACAAAGGAATTTCATGATGGACACAAGCGATGTGGCCACGTAACTGAAGTTCTCACAAAGCGAGGTTTCACTGTACTTATTAATCGTATATTTATTTCTCACTTTTAATTTGAAATATTAATTATTAACATTGATTAGTTTTATATCCATTTAATCATTGTCTTACCAGATTTGATAGAAAGATGCGTGAGATAAGGGATTATTTCTTATATCAACAAATTTTTAAATTAAAATTACAAATTTATTTGACTGGATTTATTTGATAAAAATTATATTTATTTAAATATTTTAAAGTCGAATAGAGCTCTTCGAGTTAAGGAGTTTCTACTTTGTTAATTTTGCATAGGCCTACTTATATAGTTCTAAACGTAGTTACATAGCTACGTAGTACTTACGTAGTTACGTAGTTCTAGTTATGTAATACTTACGTAATTAATATAAATTGTCATTCCTATAGGAATTTATATTTTGACATAACATTTTCAATTCTGATAATTCATTTTTTATGAATTATTTTTTATTTCTCTTAATTTTCATATTAAAATACTTCAATTTCTAATATTGCAAAATACAAGATGAATGACTAAAAATTTAATATTCATTTTAATCTGAAAATTATCTTATGTTATTTGGATAAAGAATATGTTAGCACTTGTCTGTCCGTAACTCTATGCGTTAATATCGCTAAAATATTTAAGATGGAGTTTTAAAAGTTGGACATACATTCATGCATATATCTTGTAATTTAATTAGTTATCTAGAGATATTTAATATATAAAAATTTGATAGCTTAATATATTTTTAAACTATAACTGAATAGAGGAGTAGTTTAGCGACTCATCTAAATCCAAAAAATCTTTATATTGTATATAAAAAAATTATTATTTTATCGAAGTTTTCGTATTAATAGTTTCAGTAAATTAACAGAATTTAATAATATAACAGTATCAGTAACAATAATAATTTAAGATAAATATACTAATAGCTTAATATATTTTTCTTAAATTATTTAAACTTTTCTTTTAAAAAATATCTATTTCGCTTTTATTTATTTTACTAAAAATTTTGAAGTAATATGCAGGCCTACTTCTCTTTATTTACAATAAAATTTCACTTACGTGACCACCTTTGGAATATAGGCTACAATTTTCTGGCCACGTGAGATTATGAAAAAATTGACACACAAAACTGTAATTACTGTACTGAATCCTGTTATATGTTTAATACAGATCTCGACAAACTGTTCTATAACTATAACAACAAAGCTCAATTCTGTGCTTTAAGCATACAGGTTGAATTTAGGAACATGGGATTTTCCTGTTCTGTTGGCCACGAAAAGGGGGGATTAATGTCACTTTAGGGCATTTCTACCTTGGTCACTTAGTGATATGGCAAATAGTAATGACCATATTAAAACGTATGCAGTTTTACAAAGGAATTTCATGATGGACACAAGCGATGTGGCCACGTAACTGAAGTTCTCACAAAGCGAGGTTTCACTGTACTTATTAATCGTATATTTATTTCTCACTTTTAATTTGAAATATTAATTATTAACATTGATTAGTTTTATATCCATTTAATCATTGTCTTACCAGATTTGATAGAAAGATGCGTGAGATAAGGGATTATTTCTTATATCAACAAATTTTTAAATTAAAATTAAAGTACTTAATGGATTATTCTAAAAATAAAAACGACAAAAAAATATTTTTAAAATTTTCTTACAACATCAATACTCTTATTAAGAATGTTATTCCATATTTCGCTCAATAAATTTGAATATAAAATAAAAATATAAATATGTATAATTAGTATGTATAAGTCGATATTATTAATAATCATATATACTTATTTCTATAATTACACATGCATATGTATTATATATGTTTGATAAGTTATGATTTAGCAAGTATATGTATCTATTTTCATAAATTTAATAGGCCTATATGTTAAGTAAAAGGAATTTTGTGTTTACTCACTACTTAATAAATAATAAAAATGCAATTCAAATTGCTTAAACATTGTATTTTCACCCTTTTTTGAACATTTTCGATTGAATATTTGAATTTATATTTCTTGGAATCGAAAACGAATTTAGCATCTTGGAATATTCTGAAATTCTAAGAAGTCGAGAAAGAAATTTTAATTTGTAATTCTAAAACAAATAAATCCTGTACATTTTGTATTTTTAAAAATAATTTAAGTTATTTTTTTTATTATATATTATAATTAAAA